>NW_003852433.1:15181360-15197001 GCF_000181295.1 Otolemur garnettii
GCCTATAATCTCAGCACTTTGGAAGACCGAGGTAGGATCATTTGAGGTTAGGAGTTTGAAACTAGCCTGGACAACATAGTGAAACCCTGTCTCTAAAAAAAAAAAAAAAAAAAAGTAGACAAATAAGAGCATATTGTTTTGACAACTCAAATGCCATAAGGACAGTTGACATTGGTGATGTTATTTTCTGAAATGGTGAAATCTCATGGTAAAGTTCTTAAAACAAGTATTAGTGATTGCATTTCTGGAATATTCAGTGATATATATATATATAAACAGTGCAGAGAACCTTTGTGTTTACAAATAAAACTAATTTATTAAAGTTCTAAGTTCATATTTTCAAAAAAAAAAAAAAAGCATTTGAATGGATTCATGTATTGGTACTTTTGAGTATGAAAGAACATCTGAAATAATTCTCAACTCTCTAGCCAGGATAATCAAGACTGGTCTCATATGGTGGCTAGTATGGGGTTTCAGCATCCTGGCAGTGCTGAGAATGCTTTCCCCATGTGTCATCCTCATCCCTAGCAAGGCCAAAACGGCAAGTCACATACAGAGGTATTGATCCCACATGCACTCTTCTTTAGAAGAACATTTGATTAAAATTGATCCTGATGACTCAGTATGTCCAGTCATATCAGCCAATTGTAAAGAATTGTAACATAACTTGGCCAGGTATGGTGGCTTGCACCTGTAATCCTAGCAATTTGGGAGGCAGAAACAGGAGGATTGCTTGAGTCTGAGACCAGCCTGAGTGACAGAGCAAGACCATGTCTCTACAAAGAAAACTTAAATATAGCCAGACATGATAGGGCATGCCTGTAGTCCCAGCTACTTGGCAACCTGTGGCAGGAGGATCGCTTGAGCCCAGGAGTTTGAAGTTGTAGTGAGCTATGAACTATGACAATGTCTTTGCACTCCAGCCCAGGTGACAGAGCACAATAGTGTCTAAGAAAAAAATAATCTTTATTCCTAAACTTAAAACAAGACAGAGCCCAGAACACAATGGAAAAAAAAATGTCAAAAAATACAAATTCCCAGAAGAGAATATACAAAGCACACGAAAAGATGCTCAGCCTCACTTTTAAGAGAAATGCGAATTTAATTACACTGAACTTTTTTTTTGTTTTACTTATCAGAGTTTGATGACATGCTTACTTGACAAAGGTGTGAGGAAAAAGGCTGGTGGAGCTATAACTAGGTTCAGCCATGGGGGGACAATTCTGCATTATCTATCCAAGTGACAATGTAAAAACCCTTGCAACTAGCACTTTTTTTTTTTTTTCTGAGACTTAGTCTCACTCTATCTCCCTGGGTAGAATGCTATGGAGTCACAGCTCACAGCAACCTCAGGCTCCTAGGTTTGAGCAATCCTCTTGCCCCGGCCTCCTGAGTAGCTGAGACTAAAGCACCTGCCAATGCCTAGCTAGTATTTCTATTTTTAGTAGAGATATGGTCTCATTCTTGCTCAGGCTGGTCTCAAACTCCTGAGTTCAAGCAATCTCCCCACCTCAGCGTCCCAGAGTGCTAGAATTACAAGCGTGAGCCACCACGGCTGGCCACAACCAGTACTTTTATGGTGGGACGTATGTTTAATGTTGCTTGTGATACTCAGGACTTGGGAAACAATGTGGGTGGGAGACAGCGGTGGTAGAGAGATTCTCCACTATATGCTCTTTTGAACCTTTCCACATTTTGTTCTAAAGAAATATATTACCAGCTCGGGGTCTATAGCGCAGTGGTTACGGTGCCAGCAACATGCACCAAGGCTGGCGGGTTCAAACCCAGCCCAGGCCGGCTAAACAATAATTGCAACCAAAAAATAGCCAGGCATTGTGGTGGTTAGTCCCAGCTGCTCAGGAGGCTGAGGCAAGAGAAGCCCAAAAGTTTGAGGTTGCTGTGAGCTATGACACCACAGCACTCTACCCAGTGTGACACAGTAAGACTCTGTCTCCAAAAAAAAATGTATATTTATAACCTATTCAAAAAACATACCGAATTTTAAAATTCAGAAGGTCTTTAAGCCTGAGGTATGGTAGGGAGGGAGACTTTAAAAATAAAGACAAATTATTTAATGGGTACGGAGCCTCAGTTTGAGAGGATGAAACAGTTCTGGTGATGAACCGTGATAACAGCTTGCACGGCAATGTGAATGTACTGATACCACAGAACTCCACACTTAAAAACAGTCAAAATAGTACATTTTATTATGCCTATTTTACCACAAAGACATTATTTGAAACAAAAGCAAGCACATAAGACTGACTCAGGAGACCACATCTGAATATCAGTGCTCAGAATAAAATCAAAGTTGCTAGAACCTGGATCACCTGAAATTTCTAGGATAATCCTGACTGAATATAATGTTATCTTTCTTAACCAAGGGCATTCCTTAAATGTAAAACAAAATTGCAATTTAACTTTGTGGAATTTTTTTAACTTTTTGGATTTAAATGCATTGTAAATTAATATAAAAACATTGCCAATCAAAAAAACAAAAACTTGGCTCGTCGCCTGTGGCTCAAGTGGCTAAGGTGCCAGCCACATACACCTAAGGTGGTGGGTTCGAATCCAGCCCAGGCCCACCAAACAACAATGACGACTGCAACCAAAAAACAGCCAGGTGTTGTGGCGGGCGCCTGTGGTCCCAGCTAGCTGGGAGGCAGAGGCAGAATTGCTTGAACCCAGGAGTTGGAGGTTGCTCTGAGCTGTGATGCCAGAGCACGCTACCCAGGGCAACAGCTTCAGGCTCTGTCTCAAAGAAAAAAACAAAACCTTTATGAGCCTGATTTCTCTCTCCCAGAAAAAGTGATAAAATGATCTTGGTAACAGTTAAATTCAGAATGAAATGACTCTTTATAGGCCATAATGTCTGCTCTCTGTTCTACTAGGGAACTGAAGCAAAACTAGCCCAGATGATCCAAAATAGTGAGTTTAGTCCACAAATGTTACTGAGAGCTAAAGGGTCAGAAGGATCTAGAGCGTGGATCTAGAATGCAAACCTAAAATATGGATAGTATCACATTGCCACAAAATGTATCCAAAGGAGTGCTGGAAAGGCATTCCATCCAGGTCACGACAGATACATGGGGAAGCAAAGTTAAACAACTATTTGCCTTGCAAGTTCATTTCTAGAAAGAGAGCTTTAGCAGCTGGCCTTGACTGAGCCCACAAGAAAATAAGAGGACTCAAGCCTAAAACTTTTTTCTCTCTCTGCATTTCTAAACATGCACACACAAATCCCCCACTGATCAAGAAAAAGCTCAAGTGACCCCTTCTCTGAATTCTAACCTGTTTAATTTTATACAATCATCAATTTAAGTTAAAACCCTTATCATTGCTGACTCCAATCAAACTGCAAATATCTGTATACGTGTCCCCCTGACTATACTGAGCTCCTTGAAGGCAAGGACGATTTTATTCATTTGCTCCCTGATGCCTAACCCTTCCTGGAAATGTAATCTTTACCAAATGGACACCCCCCCAAAAAAAACCAACTATTTTTAGTTCAGTCTAAAATAGCAAATTTCAATTTCTAGCTTAATTACCACTTGCAAATTCAGTGTTTGGAAACTTCTAGTTCCTAGGGGAAAACAACAGCACCTACCTTAAAACCATTCACTTGAGGTCACAGTCCCCTTTTTGCTACTCCTCAGAGAGTCAAAGAGAATAGACGGATACATGTAACAAGACCCAAAAGTAAGTGATTTCACCAGGACCTTCTTCATTTACAAGATGAGTGAGTTGAATAAACCCTAAGCTCTCTGCCCACACTTGATTTGTTGCAGATTCCCATTTTGCCTTTAATGTACTCATTTTCCTGAGCCGCCTCTAGGCCATAGGTGTAGTGCCTGGTATTTCAAAGGTGCTCTGTATTTTTGAATGGATAGGTAACGGGGCTAACCAACTAAACCAGCTGGTTCCTAGTCTGCTATATGCAGTTAACAACTTAGTTGAGATTGAGAGGAGGGCTATAGTATTTTGCAGTATAAATAAATAATCCAAATCATTTCTTATAATAGTAGAGAACTAAGAACCACCTGTTTGGTTATTTACAACATTATTTCTTTTTTTTTTTTTTTTTTTGAGACAGAGCCTCAAGCTGTCCCCCTGGGTAGAGTGCCATGGCATTACAGCTCACAGCAACCTCCAACTCCTGGGCTCAAGCGAGTCTCCTGCCTCCGCCTCCCAAGTAGCTGAGACCACAGGCGCCCGCCACAACGCCCGGCTATTTTTTTGGTTGCAGCCGTCATTGTTGTTTTGGCGGGTCCGGGCTGGGGATTCGAACCCGCCACCTTAGGTGTACGTGGCTGGCGCCTTAGCCAGTTGAGCTATAGGCGCCGAGCCACAACATTATTTCTTAATGCACATGCCAATGTGCACTACTGTCAGAAGGTGGCCTTGTTTGCATGTAGCCTAATTCTACCATAAGGGGAAAAGCTGTACCCGCATAATTTAATCTTCCTCCAAGCCTCTTACCATACCTTCACTTCATACCCCCACCCAATGCTATTTACATTCAGTTTTATGTTATCTAATCATTTCCTCTATAGATATGTGTATAAGTGTGTGTATATACATATATATGTCTTTGTGGGGCAAGGAGAGAGACAGAGACAGACAGACAGGGCCTTACTATATGTTGCTCAGGCTGATCTCAAACTCCTGGACTCAAGTGATCCTCCCACCTCAGCCTCCCAAGTAGCTGAGATGCTGGAACTATAGTTACATACCACCACGCCCAGCATTTCCTGTATATTTTAAGCAGACATACTTTTCACTTACAAGTTCTCCCAAATAGAATTTTTTTCTCTCCTAAAGCTATTCATAGGTCAGCGCCTGTGGCTCAAGTGGCTAAGGCGCCAGCCACATACACCTAAAGTGGTAGGTTCAAATCCAGCCCGGGCCCACCAAAATAACAATGATGGCTGCAACCAAAAAATAGCTGGGCGTTGTGGCAGGCGCCTGTGGTCCCAGCTACATGGGAGGCTGAAGTAGGAGACTCGCTTGAGCCCAGGAGTTGGAGGTTGCTGTGAGCTGTGATGCCACTGGCACTCTACCCAGGGGGACAGTTTGAAGCTCTGTCTCAAAAAAAAATCTATTCATAGAATAAGCACTCAATAAATTCTTGAGGAACTAATTCATTTATCCTGTATTTAAGTCACCTTTTTTTTTTTTAATTTCATATTAACATATTAATATAATCTTGTAATCCTATTACTAGGTTTGTTTGTTTTTTTGAGACTGAGTCTTATTCTGTTGTCCCAGGCTAGAGTGCAGTGGCATCAGCCTAGCTCACAGCAACCTCAAACTCCTGGGTTCAAGAGATCCTCCTGCCTCAGCCTCCTGAATAGCTGGGACTACAGGTACACACCACAACACTTGGTTAAGTTTTCTGTTTTTCTGGGGTTTTTTTGAGACAGAGCCTCAAGGTGTATGTGGCTGGTGCCAAGCCAAGTTTTCTGTTTTTAGTAGAGATGCGTTCTTGCTCTTGCTCAGCCTGGTCTCCAAAGAGCTCCTGAGATCAAGGGGTTTTCCCAGAGTGCTGGGATTACAGGTATGAGGCACCTCACCCAGGCCCAGGTTACCTTTTAGATAAGAGGTGCTAAATGTCAGTGTTTTGCAAGTGTGAGAGGTTGAGTGATCTATAATTCCATTTTTTTCATGGACCCTTCTGAGAAACCAAATGACAAATACCATAACATTAATATAAGAAAATGGTTTTATTCCTAATTTTTAGTTCCATACAGTTTACAAATACACTTTATTCTAATAATACAGCTTTGCAACTAGCAAAGCAGCTGAACTAACACCCATAAATACAGGTGGGGAGACAATTAATATCCACTAATGTTTCTCTACATAAACTATTCTTTTAATGTCATTTTTTAAAAACAACTGCAAATAGACTACATAATATATGTGGGCAAAAAGGCAATTAAGTGAATCTCTTGAAACACTAAATGTATAATAAACAGCATATTATCAACATTTACATGATTCACATCAAAATGATGACATCCTAAAATGTATTCCTTTTAAAGGATAGATTTATCAATAAAATATTACATATTTTTTAATACTCTGGTACAATACTTCTTCATATACTGCAGGAAAATTAATTGTAGGTCTAGTCATCTGCTTAATAAAGAATTCTTTTCCATTAGCTTTTATTAATAAAGAATCACAATTAGGTCATAAATAAACAGGCAAATTATTAATTACATGATTTGAGGTTTAGGATGAAAACTTGTAAGAATTAGTTTGATATACAGCAAAGTTATACAATACACTAAAAACAACTGTCTAATATTTTTGCCTTGTGTGAACTGCCCATAGTGAAAAAGAAATAAACTTTTTAGTGATGGAGAATACAATGAACTATATTTTGGAACTTATTTTTCAAGAGGAAGAAGGAAAAAGATTTCAACAAAATGAAGGGGTAATACAGATCCTAATAAAGGCATCTTGAAATCAGGGAGGCCATGTGCTTGCTATATAAAAAACTTTATTCCCCCAACAACATACAGAAAACAAAAACTGCACTGGGTTTATATTTATGTCTATAGTCTAAGTTTCCTTTATGGATACTAATCTACAACAAAACACTTCACAATTGCATACCTTCCCACATTCCCCTGAACTAGAAATAACTCAAGATGTTGTATTAGTTCTTAAAATCCCCAGTAAAATAACCCCTAAAAATAACCTTGACCATTTTTTTGGCTGTTCCAAAGCAACTGGGCCCTGTAAAGAACGCAGATGCCAAGTCCTATCTATATTTCCTCGTCCCCATTCAGCCACACTTGAAAAGACATTGATTTCAATGGGAGAGACAACTGTAAGTTTCAGAGGGCCACACATTGGACACGAGGTATCTTTTTTATTTTTGTAAAAAAAAGCTAGTAAGACTCTGAAATTTGGCTTTTTTTTTTTTTTGAAAACCCAATACTACATGCCAGATAATTCTCATACCCTAAATATAAAATCCTATGCCTATAATTTTAAAATACTCAGCCAGCTACAGAATATTTAGTGTCTACCAGCAACCTAAAAGTAGACTCATGTGTATCTATCACACCTGTTTCACCCATTACTGACTGCTCTGCCCTGGGCCCCTTCACTTCCTCAAAAACCATCTTCTGGAACTTTCATTTCCACTATTTTTAAAAATCTGTACCTCAATCTCCCCTACCCACCCACCCACCATCCCAGCCCTTCTGCCTGATTCCATTCCACATAAAGTAACCTAATCTGAGAACCTGCAATCGCCTTTTACCAAACACATGACAAACCTTAGCAACCTAGGGACTAATAAATCTTGTCTTGGCGTAAGTTTACATAACAAGATAACAGTTTTCTGACCTTGTGGAGGGAAATCTAAATGAAATCAATGTTCTATAACAAACAAAGCTAGCCAAGATCAGGTATTTCCATCCCAAGTGCAAAAATAACTGATCTTAAGCTACAGGCAGAGGCATTAATGCAGCAGATATATCTGTACAATCAAACCCTTGTATGCTGGTGAAAGACTTTGTCCCCAAAGTCAAGACATTACTACAAAATTGAAGCAAAATGGAGAATGATTCAACATGATAATGCAATAAAAAGAACAAGATTCAAGATACTCATTGTAAATACTGAACTGAAATCTTTCTTTACAGGCTTGTCAGGAAGACAGCAGTCAAGGCATTCCCCTCAGGTAAGACCTCCAGGCCACACCTGTGTTCTGAGCAATTCTAAGTTGAATGAATTTGGGGCAGGTATGATGGGGGTGTTAAAAGTATGTTTTGTCTCTGACCATGGCAGCCACTGAGCTCCAAACTGCTTCAAGGATTCAAGGGACTGCAAGACCTCAGAAAATAACTACCAGGGCCGAATCTAGGCCTTCCTTTCAGGAGCCAAAGCCAGAAAAATCAGAGGAGATCGCAACTTCACAGCAAAGTTGCTGTAGCATTTTATTATTGTTACAAAAAAGTCAACTGAGGATATTTTCATTGAAATATACTCATTGGGTGATGATTCAACACACTAGGCAAAGAAGGATGTCTTCAGAGAAGGCACTTAAGGTAGAACATTAGCAAATCTTACTGCTTGGCTAAAACAAAAATGAGCTAATTCAATCTGGCTGGAGGCCTGTTAGGACGGTTCCTTCTCGCTGTGGTATGACTAAGAACTGGTGGCATTAAGAAAGCGTCACATTTCCCACAGTCTGTGGGTGCTCAATGATGGGGTGGTTCCACTCTCAAAAGCTCTGCCCCCCCTAAACACATGTATCCTGACAAGACCAGTTTTCCCAAGTGCTGCTTCACAAAATATGCTCAGAGCTGGCAGAAATGGTTGATGAAGCTTCTTAAAGGCCCTCTCTTTACTCCTCAGTTTGACTTTCAACTTCTACCACCTATTATAAGCAGCTTCAGCTTCCCAGGGTTTCTACTTTTGCTAATATAGTTGACTTTCCATGGCACTGGCTATAACAATCTATGAGACTGATGCCCTCCCTGCTCCCCACCCCCCACCATGAACTGCGCCTCCACACTCTCATCTTGAATCTTGGCCTGGCATGCCTTGTTTCACCAATAGAGGGCAGTAGAAGGGATGATGTGACACTTCTGAACTTTAAGTCTTAAGACGGCCTGGCTGCCTCTGCTTTCCAGCTCTTGGAAGCGCTGAGCTGCAAATGAGAGGTCTAGATACCCTGCTATGGAGGCCACAGGAGAAGGGGAGATCTAGAGGACTGCACACAGAGAAAGAAGCCCAGCCATTCAGTTTCTGCCAATGTGATGACCACATGAGCAACCATCAGCAAGGCCAACAGAAGAAGAGCTCAACTGAGCTCCGCTCAGATGGAAGAATGGCTGGGAGTAGGACGGGGTTGTTTAAGCCACGAAAGTTGTGGGGTGATTTGTCAGCAACATCTGACAACCCAAAACACTGCTTATCCATAGATGCCTTTTCCTAAACACAAGACAATTTACTCAAATGAAAGGAAACGTGGCAAACATTTTCCCACCACAACTGTCTCAGTCAATAGCAGATGACCCCAATTACCATTCAGCTAAGAAGAAAACACACCTCTTTATCCTAATTCATAAAGATTTTTACGATTTTTTTCCCTCTATGATTCTTTAATGGCAATGCAAATATAGTCAGCATCTGACAGTCTCAGACCCTGGCTTAATTATCATTTAGCCAAAAAAAGAAGCCATCAAAATCAATTATCCACTACTGGATAAGTGATAGTAAATGAGATTGTTCTCACTTCTCCAGGATGTTGTTACTTAATTTTCCCAAATCACTTTTTATAAGTGCCCTATCATCTCCCACTAAGAGAAAAAAAATTAAATTGGTTACGGTTATAAAAAGAAAAAAAAAAAAAAACTGCCCATACTTAGAATTTGAATCCTCATAATCTGTAAAACACAGAGTACAATTTAACTGCTTCCTCAATTTAAAACAAAATTCTATAAAATATATAACATTGTCTACATTGTAGAGATGATTTCTTCTTATCTGAGGAAATGAATAATTGGAAATCAGGTATTGAGTTAAAATACAGCAATCTTTAAATGGTTTCAAATTTTGCTTATTAAAAGATAGTCTATCACAATGCAAGCCTTCCGAATCCAAATTCATTCTTCACATAAACTTTCTTGCATCTGTTCTTGATCTTTTTAGGGAAAAGGGTGAAAGTCCATTATCTGGGGGAAGAAATAAAGTTAAAATTTTTAAGAAGCATACATCTAAAAGCTTGACAAACTCTTAAATAATTTTCAAGTAGATTTAAAGGTTTTAAATATACTAACCATTGAAGTGAGAATTTCTACATGATATATTGACACTATGAATACTGACATGAGAATTTCTACATGATATACGGACACTTACTAAAACATACATCATATATTTCGTCACAATCTGAAAAGGTAATTGACAGGAAGGAGACATAAATTCCCAGCAGAGCTGAAAGGGATATCAAAGGCCGGGGGCGTCTATTTGTCACACAGCTGGTCAAAGCCCAACTTTAACAAGAAACTCAGGCTTTTTTTATTTTTGTGAGACAGAGCCTCAAGCTGTTCCCCTGGGTAGAGTACTGTGGCATCACAGCTCACAGCAACCTCCAACTCCTGGGCTCAAGCGAGTCTCCTGCCTCAGCCTCCCAAGTAGCTGGGATCACAGGCGCCCGCCACAACGCCCGGCTGAAACTCAGGCTTTCTAACTCTGCACCACCTAGTGCTGTGTCCCAAAACTTCCAGATCCCTATAGGTCATCCCCCAGCACAGCTTGGGTTAACCAGCTCTAATAAAAAGTGTAACAACAGTAATACCTGCTCTTCACCACCAACATCAACCATTTCTCTGGAATAAGGACTAGCCTTGTCCCTTGCAGAATTAATTCTGCATTTGGTTTCAATGCTTAGTGAACTCTAGACTAAATCCACCTTGGAAAAAGTACCACAGGAGGAGGACAAAGGAGGCCAGTTTATAAAACTCCAGTATTCTTTGCTGAAACATTTATAAATGTTTTGCCTACTTAAAATTGCCACAAATTACATATAAACAATTAACTGGTAGAGCACTTGTATTTAAATACCTATTTCTGTGCTGAAGTTTTGGCAGTTCTTCTCATCTGAAGCTTTTCTGCTGCTGCATCAGGCCCACGTTTTCATAGACTCTAGCATTATCTTCCCTCATTCTGAAGAGAAAAGAAAATGAAAAACATTGACAAAGATGCAGACAATGCAGCTTAAACTTATCACATGCGATATTTCTGAAGTGCACACTACATTCTTTCAGACACAGTTCCTGTGCCCAGGAGCTGAAATTCTCAACAGGGATGTAAGACATACATATACAACAATATAACTCCAAAGTTAAAAGTGAAATAACAGCCTTGATTCCCCGTGCTGTCTGGGTTTGAAGGAAAGCAGGTTGTTTTAAGGAGACCTATATACGGTCAGGCATATGAATTACACCATGAAAGAGGGTGGCACACATACATACGGAAAGAAATTACTGTAGAACCTCCATAGCTGACCATCTTCCTGCATTGACCACCTCCTTAAGTTGACCTAATTTTCATAGACCAGACGTATATCACTTGTACGTATTAGTACAGTCAACCTAGTTCCCTATGGTAACCAGTTTGTTACAGTCCATTAGATAGTCAACTTACAGAGGTTCTACCGTACATTAATTTCCAGCAGAGGGATCTGAACAGGCAAAAGCTCCAAGAAAGGAAAGCACAGGAGCAGTGAGGAAGTGATTAGAGATCCACTTAGCCTCGGCTCAGATTACGTGAGGGAACAGGTGGTTTAGGGCCCAGGATGGAGGGCCACATCATTAAGGCACCCAGACTCCTTTCTGCTGAGCAGGGAGTGGTGATCAGAGCCATCTAGGAGAGCAAGGAATCCAGCAGCTGTAGGTGCCAGGTTAAGAGGGGCTCTGGTAAGAAAGAGGCTACCCTGTATCTGTACCCTCCAAGTGGGACAAGGGGAATGAGAGGCTGAGAGGCCAAGAGCCCGTTAGTCACAGGTATGTCATTGGTACTAAGGGAATCATGACAGCTGACTCTGTTGTGCCAACATGATGGGAAAGCTTCCTGGCAAGGATGAGAGCCCTGACATTCTGTCCACTGCAAATTATTGCAGACAGCAATTTAAAATATCAACTTTCTGGCTTGGCGCCTGTGGCTCAAGCGGCTAAGGCACCAGCCACATACACTGGGCTGGCAGGTTCGAATCCAGCCTGGGCCTACCAAACAACAACAACGGCTGCAACCAAAAAATAGCCAGGCGTTGTGGTGGGAGCCTGTAGTCCCAGCTACTTGGGAGGCAGAGGCAGAATTGCTTGAGCCCAGGAGTTGGAGGTTGCTATGAGCTGTAATACTACAGCACTCTACCCAGGGTGACAGCTTGAAGCTCTGTCTCAAAATAAATAAATCAATAAATAAATAATTAAAATATCAACTTTCCCAGTCAGCCTACTGGAAAAGAAAAAAGTAGGCAAAAAGAAGAGGCAACTTAGAGGAGAGAAGACTTCTGCCATATAATTTCCTTTCAGTGTTAAATAGAAAGCAAATAAATGTTAATACAAGCCTCATGTATGCTACCTAAAACATTTGTATAGAACAGTAAAGTCAGCAGGGGTTTAAAAACCTACATCAAAAGCAAATAGAGATAAGATTCTTAGAGGAAAATAAAAAGTAAATGTTAGACTAGAGAGTGCCTTTAGAATATGTGGAAGAAGAATAACAACATTGCTATTCAGACACAGCATAATCATTTTAAGAAATGTTCTCCTATCGTGTTTTATTTTAAACAAGAAGTCAGCAAAATTTTTCTGGAAAGCACCAGAAAGTAAGTATTTTAGGCTCTGCATGCCATATTGGTCTCTGTCATACGTTATTCTTTGGGTTTTGTTTCCTTGTTGATTTTTATGTTTTGTTTTACAACCAATGTTTAAAAACCATACACAATAATAAGTCATTCCAGCTTAAGCAACATAATGAGACCCTGTCTCCATAACAAATTTTTAAAAATTAGCCCGGCATAGTGGTGCAGGCCTATGGTCCTAGGTATTTCGGAGGCAGAGGCAGGAGGATCACTTGAACCTAGGAGTTTGAGGCTGCAGTGAGCTGTGATGACACCACTGCACTCTAATCCAGATGACAGAATGAGACCGTATACCCCAAAACAAAAACAAAAACAGGCCATGGCCCAGATATGACCTGTGAGCTGCAGTTTGCTAACCCCTGGTTTAAACATCCAAGGCAGATTTCTGTTGAGTGGTAGAAAATTATCAGATCACAGTTGTATTGACACATTAACGGTCAATTTATTTACTTTTATTTGGCAAAAAATCTTATCACATCATAAGAAATGTGACTTCTCCTGCAATAATCTCCATCCCATCAAGAGAAAAATTAGGTTCCTCTTGAAGAACCACTACTTGATACACACAATTCCATATAATCCTAGCTAGCATAGCAATCAGCCTTCACTTTAGGAAAATTAAATTTTAGTTCAGATACCATCAACACAACCCACAGAAACTGCCAGTCACTGATGCGTGAGTCGCCAGGCAACAGTAATGTGTACCAGTGGAAGGCATGTGCTGCAAAGATTTGTTTTATGTTTTTGTTTGTTTTTAAAGCCTTTTTATAGCACTGTGTTCAGGTAAAAAGAATTTCCTTTATCACTACTTACTCTGCACAGGGCGGCGTTGGGGTACAAGGCGGGAGGGGGCTCTGATCTCCACTGGTCTGATCCGCTAGAGAATACTTAATATTTGTATATTCGTGCCCTTTCCTCTTGCTTTTCTGAAAGGTGGAAGAGCGTACATATGAGGGACTATGGTTTTGGTTTTTTTTAAGGAATAAAGAAGAAAAAAAAAAGGTATTTCGCCAAAAGAGAAAAAGAAACAGACAGGTTACATTCTTGAAAATACTGATATGTTGACCAAACTATTAGGGAAGTCACCCCCCTCCACGTAAATATACCATATGGATAAAAAATACTTTTGGACCATATAATTCAAAAGCACAGAAAGTCACGCATTATTGACTTACTGTACTGAACTACATGTACCTGTTTCTGAGCTAAGAGGAAATTCACACCATCTCTGCCACATTGGCATCTAATCATGTCATGGTTCATGTGCAACACATTTAATGATTTTCAAGGAAACACTCGGGAAAAAAACTCCAGAAGGAAATTCATTCTAAGTAGAAATGGCACCCAGGAATGAAAGGCAGTAATGCGGTTGCCCCAAACAATAATGTGCTTTGTCATATCTCCTTTAACCCCTGGAAAAGACTCCAGCATCGTCAAAATTTTGTTTTTGGCTCTAATGGTATACGAGCAGTAGAGAGAAAGGCAAAGAAAACCAGTACGAACGTGATCTCCTCTCAGATGTGGAGTGAACTGTATTTGGGAAGACTTCTAGCTAGATGGGTTATCACCTGGCTTCATTATAGGATTTCTCAGAAAAGGGCAAATAGTGAATACTGACGCTCCCGTGGGAACAGCCATGCACCTATGGTGAGAGGGTAGACTGGTAACCCTCATGCTAGTGCACAACTAGAGGCAGTAGTACTAACCAGTTAGTATCTAGTAAAAATAAAAACGCAACCCTGAATGCCTACTTCCTGCACATATGCCTAAGAGCTGTACAAGGATGGCCTGGGACGTGCTATTCTTAACGTCCACCGATACAAGGGAATGTGACCTGGTCACATCATGAAATAACAGACAGCAGTCAGGGGATAGGCAACAACAACAAAGTATGTGTGTACCCAAACAGATTTCCTAAATGATGTCGAGTGGAAAAACATAAGCTGCAGAACAATACAACAGGGTGATACCATCTGGGTAAATATTCTAAGCATAGAAAACAATCCTACATATTCTTTACAGATACAGTTGTGTTTTGAAATATAAAAAGAGACGGCAAGACTAGTGCTTACTTTGGGGTTCCAGGGTAGAGAGGAGGAATAGCTCTGAGGGCAGAGGTCAAGAAAAACCTCAGCTGTACCTATGGCACTTGGCTTCTTTTATGAAAAAGGAAAAAGACTTGAAAGAAATGTGACAAAACAAAACGGTCAATTATAGGTGGTGGTATCGTGTTTTAAAATTTCTTTTCTAAATAAAACGTAAACCATAAAAGAAACTGAAATCCGTTAATGAGGTAGCTTTTTCCTTTCCTTACTCAAAACCCCCCATCCCCCCTCCCTACTTAATACTTCCTTGAAAATCAACATCACTATTTCTACACGAAGTCCTTACAAAAGGATTTTCTAATGAGAAGCAATACACACAGCCCAGGAATTATCTCAATCAATCAGAGGAGCCCAAGGAAAAGCATTAAAATGTTGGAGCTTTTTAGCTTATGTAGGAAGAGCAAGAAATAAAACCAGTGTACAAATCAGATGAGCTTGTCTCTTAGGACCGTGACAGTACAGTGTCTTATAGATCAAGAAAAATTCTCAGGGGATAAGGGTTGTTTTGTTTTGATTTGTTGCTCCGGGGGGTGGGGGGTGAACAGTAATGTGTTTCTAAGGCCTAGAAAATAATCTGAAGTTTATCTGTCTCCACCCAGATTCAATGACATAGCAAGGTCAGTCACCTTCTGCAATGTTTATAATAAATCTACGGCTCTGCCAACTGACACGTAGCCAAGGTTCAGACGAGGGATCAGCCACGAGGCTCCCAAATCACCTGGTATTAAATTTATCTTTCCATATGAAATAACTCCAATTACACTTTCAAATCCCAAATTATAAAAAAGTCTAAAAGCAGGAAGAGAGGGGTAAAATGAAAATGTTCTCGTCTAGGTTACAGCAGAGCAAAAAGACTACTTGTCCTGTACACTCTGGATTCCAATATGAAGACCACAAACACCTTGATTCCGTCCACATCTAATCATGAGATCCTGCTGGTTCTACTTTGCTTCATGCTCAGGCAGCCCCACCCCACCCCATGTGAACCCTCGGCAAGTCTCACCCCACTGCTGTGACGGCTCCTCAGAGGCTCTGCAGTCACTGCTCGAGGCTGCTGCCCACCCATGCTTTACCCTCTTCACCAGAGTCCTCTTTTTTTTTTTTTTTTTTTTTTTTGAGACAGAGCCTCAAGCTGTCCCCCT
>NW_003852433.1:15198103-15203262 GCF_000181295.1 Otolemur garnettii
CATTGTTGTTTGGCGGGTCCGGGCTGGGGATTCGAACCCGCCACCTTAGGTGTACATGGCTGGTGCCTTAGCCGGTTGAGCTATAGGCGCCGAGCCTTACAAAAATTTTAAAAGTAGCTTATGTCTTGCGGTATGATTCACTCAGAGACCATACTGCTCGGGTCTCCGTGCAATGCATAAGGAACACTCCTTGTGGGGTACATAATTATTTCCTTCAAAGAAGAGGTGCCTAATTGGTAAATTCAATGCTCATAGGGGCACAGGTTAGTGATTCTGAAATAGCTTTCCATGTACACCAGGCCTGAACAAATGAGCAGAGAAGTTGTAGTTAATGTGTTTCTCCTTGTCACAGGAAAAAATTACAAATAGGCAGAGGAAGGCACAAACGAACCCTGTGCCACTAGATTATCATAGACATCAGTATAAACTCATGTTTAGCTTACTGTATATACAGATGGACAGAGATCTACATGTATACACGGCTTAGTATACAGACATGTATTTTTTAGCTCAATCCACATGTAGGACCTAGAAGCAGTAAGATCTAGTAGCAATCAACACTCAGACTAGGTTTCTTTGTTTTTCTTTTTCTTTTTTTTGAGAAGGAATCTCACTTTGTGGCATCACAGCTCACAGCAACCTCCAACTCTTGGGCTTAAGTGATTCTCTTGCCTCAGCCTCCCAAGTAGCTGGGACTACAGGTGCCTGCTGCAACGCTGGCTATTTTTAGAGATGGGGTCTCGTTCTGGCTCAGGCTGGTCCTGAAATCCTGAGCTCAGGCAATCCACCCGCATCAGCCTCCCAGAGTGGTAGGATTACAGGTGCGAGCCACTGCGCCTGTCTTAGACTTCGTTTCTAAACACCAGTCTCTGATAAAGGAAACTAGGGCTCAAGAGAAAAATGGCCCACTACTGGGTATCTACCCAAAGGAAAAAAAGTCATTTTATAAAAAAGACACTTGTCCCCAAATGTCTATTGCAGCACAACTGACAACTGCAAGGATATGGAATCAACTAATTGCCCATCAATTGAAAAGTGAACAAAGAAAATATGGTGTACACACATACACACAAACTTATGTCATGGAACACTACACAGCCATGAAAAAGAATGAAGTTGCAGCAATTTGGATGGAATTAGACAACATTATTCTAAGTGAAGTATCTCATCAATATAAAACAAATATCACGGGCAGCACCTGTGGTTCATTGAGTAGGACACTGGCCCCCTATATTGAGGGGGGTGGGTTCAAACCCAGCCCTAGTCAAACTGTAACAAACAATAGCCAGGTGCTGTGGCGGGCACCTATAGTCCCAGCTACTTGGGAGGCTGAGGCAAGAGAATCACTTAAGCCCAAGAGCTAGAGGTTGCTGTGAGCTGTGACACCATAGCACTCTACTGAGGGTGACAAAACTCTAAAAAATACCCCAAAGAAACAAATATCACATGTTCTCACATATATGTGAGAGCTAAACAATGGGTATATATGATCATAAAGTGGTATAATGAACACAGAAAACTAAGAAATGGGGGTGATAAAAGGGTAAGGGATTAAAAAAAAAATCTGTCAGATACAACATGCACTATCCTGGTGACAGGTGCACCAAAACCCCTGACTTCAACATTATACAATTCATCCATGTGACAAGAAAATACCTGTACACCCACCCAAAAGGAAGGAAGGGAGAAAAGAAGGAAGGAAGGAGAAAAATGGCTAATTCTAGGGCTGGGGCAGGGAAAATACAAGATGAGCCCACAGCATCTTTCCTAGTGCCAGAAAGTAGGGAAGTGCTCAAAACGAAAATGCTAGAACACGTCAAAGGGCACACGAGCCAATCTAAACAGCTCCCAATGGCCAAAGCTGTAACAATGTGAGCAAAAGAATAAATGGCATAGTATTAGACTACAACCCAAAACATATTATAAAAAAGATTCTGTGCTGATACAAATAATTGAATAAATAAATAAGTGGAGAAAAGAGAATCTAAGGACCAGTAGCTCACGCCTGTAATCCTAGCACTCTGGGAAGCTGAGGCAGGTAGATTGCTTGAGCTTAGGAGTTCGAGACCAGGCTGAGCAAGATCAAGACACTGTCTCGGCTCGGCGCCTGTGGCCGTAGTCCCCAGTTACCTGGGAGGCTGAGGCGAGAGGATCACTTGAATAGTCCCCAGTTACCTGGGAGGCTGAGGCGAGAGGATCACTTGAATCCAGGAGTGTGAGGTTGCTATGAGCTCTGACATCACAGCACTCTATTCAGGGCAACTGAGTGAGATGCTGTCTCATTTAAAATATATATATATATTTGTATAAAAATGCTAAAATATGAATAAGCATGAACTAGCAATATAGTCCCATGTTTGTCTGATTTTAATAACCAAGTATATCATATTAAGTAAATTACATATGCAATAAAAATACTTGTAAACATTTAAAAAATAAGGATCTGGTTCATCTGTGCAATCCCACAAAATGGCATTTGTGTAACTTTAGATGTTTACAACTAAATAGTCTTAAATAAATCAGAATGTAAATAAAGCACTGAAACCTCCCTCGCAAAAATGTAGAATCTAAAAAGGTCAAACTTATAAAGAGATTAGAGCTGTAGTTCCCAGGGACTGTGTGGCAGGGGAAATAAGAGAAATGTTGGTCAAAGGCACAAACTTATACTTTTAAGAGGAATACATTCTGGAGACCTAATGCACAGCATGACGTCTATAGTTAATAATAATATATTAAACACAATTCACTAAGAGAGTGCATCTTAAGTATTCTTACCACAAGAAAAAAAGTAACTATGTGAGATGATGGCTGTGTTAAATTAACTTGATTGTAGAATCATTCCACAATATACATGTACAGGGGCTGTCCGGAAAATATCCAGCCACTGTTAATACTGTATTTTTCATAGTACATGGCTGGATACTTTCCAGACAGCCCTTACATATCAAAGTATCATGTTTTATACTTTGACTATGTAAAATTTTTATTTGCCCATTATACTTAATAAAGGTGGGGGGTGTGGGGCAGTAATAAAAACAGAAAAAGTATTATGACAAAGAGGTTATTCACAGAGTCTCTACTACCCACCTACAAAACATTAACTTATAAGGGAAAAACAGTAACTTACAGTAGAGAAACTGACAGACATCACAAAGTCACCACCACCATAAGGATCAAATGATTAGTGTGCTCCTGATGTGACATACTAACAAGAAATGTTGCCTCCAAGACCTGTTAAAAATACATGGCCTAGGGTAGTGCCTGGGGCTCAGTGGGTAGGGTGCCAAGGGTGGCAGGTTCGAACCCAGCCTGGCCAAACTGCAACAAAAAATAGATGGGTGTTATGGCGGACACCTGTAGTCCCAGCTACTCAGAAGGCCGAGGCAAAAGAATCACCTAAGCCCAGGAGTTAGAGGTTGCTGTGAGCTATGACACTACAGCACTCTACTGAGGGCAATAAAGTGAGACTCTCTTGAAAAAAAAAAAAAAGCATGACCTGAATCTAGTCAAGAGATCAGACAAATCCAAATTGAGAAGCATTCTACCAAATAACTGGCTGAACCCTTCAAAAAGGTCCCGGTCTGGAGAGAGAAAGAATGACTGAGGAACTGTTCCAGATTAAAGGAGACTAAAGACACATGACAACTAAATGAACTATGTGACCCCGGAGCACATAAAGGATATTGGTAGGACAAACTGCAAAATCTGAATACTGTAGGCTAGATGATAGTATTACATCAATGTTAATTTCCTGATTTTAATCATTGTACTATTGGTTATATAAGAGAATGTCCTTATTTTCAGAAAAATACACATTTTTCAAACATTTAGAGGCAGGGGGCATAAATGTTTACAACTAAAGACATTTCATTTAAAAATTTTACATAGATATGGCTGGGCATGGTGGCTTACACCTGTAATTTTAGCACTCTGGGAGGCTGAGATGGGAGGATTAATTGAGGTCAGGAGTTCAAGACCAGTGTGAGCAAGAGTGAGACCCCCCACTCTACTAAAAAAAGAAAAAAATTAACCAGTCACGGTGGTTCATGCCTGTAGTCCCAGCTACTAGGGAGGCTGAAGCAGGACAACTGCTTGAGCTGAGGAGTTTGAGGTTGCAGTGAACTATGATGATGCCACTGTACTCTAGCCTGGGTGACAAAGCAAGGCACCGTCTCAAAAAAAAAAAAAAAATTACATAGATACATATGTAAAAGAAATTTTTTAAAAAGAGAAAATGAATGAATAAGTTAAGTGTGTTAAAATTTTAACCATCATGACAGTGCCCGTAGCTCAGTGGGTAGGGCGCCAGCCATATACACCGAGGCTGGCAAGTTCAAACCCGGCCTGGACCAGCTAAACAACAACTGCAACAAAAAATAGCCAGTCATTGTGGCAGGCACCTGTAGTCCCAGCTACTTGGGAGGCTGAGGTAAGAGAATCACTTAAGCCCAAGAGTTAGAGGTTGCTGTGAGCTATGACTCCATTGCACTCTACCGAGGGCACCATAGCAAGACTCTGTCTCAAAAAAAAAAAAAAAATTTAACCGTCAGGAAAGCTGAATAAAGGAAATTCTATATACTGCTTCTACAAATGAAAAAAAAATTATTACTGTAAATGGAAGTTAACAGAAAAGTCGACCTCCCACTAACTGGCAGTGTGAGAACTGTTTATGAACACTTGAGAACGTTCTCGTCTTGCTTCATTTGCACTTTCCCCTGTACTCCCACATCTGATTTTGTATTTCTTCCTTCCTCCTGCTGCCTGTATCTCTCTTCTTCCTTTCCCACGGCTCCTCACCCTGTCATTTATTTATTTTTGCTAATCTCTCTTTAGCAAATTCTTTGACTCCCAAATGTCCTTAATGCTTCATAATTTTGGAAATGACTGGATTTCAAAATGATCAATTAATGAGTTTCATTCAATGGCTAAGTTAAAAATCAGATATGTTTAATTTTTTTTTTTTTTGGTTTTAATCTGAAGATTAAGGTGTAATAGTTTTAAAACCTTCTACAAAATGAAAATATTTCTTATTCATACCTTACCACAAGCAATCAGTTGGCCAGTTCCCTGATTCAAACCATACAATACTGAAAACTACACGTTATAGGATATCATTTTTAAAAATAATCCAAACCTACACATTTTTTTTTTTTTTTTTG
>NW_003852433.1:15203457-15204879 GCF_000181295.1 Otolemur garnettii
CCACCTTAGGTGTATGTGGCTGGCGCCTTAGCCGCTTGAGCCACAGGCGCCGAGCCAACCTACACATTTTTAAAAATGCACAGGTCCACATACCAAACAGTAGCTAATACACTTATTAGTATAGCACTGACACCAGAAGTAATGGCAAATGTATGGCCATAAGCACTCCTGGGGTTAGATTACCAAGGACACTCACTTTCTATATTCTCTAACGTTTAAATTATTATTATTGTATTTTGAGGGATGGCGCCTGTGGCTCAAAAGGGTAGGGCACCTGTCCCATATGCTGAAGGTGGTGGGTTCAAACCCAGCCGTGGCAAAAAAAAAAAAAAAAAAAATTATTATTATTGTATTTTGAGACAGAGGCACAAGCTGTCACCCTGTGTATAGTGCCACAGAATCACAGCTCACAGCAACCTCCAACTCCTGGGCTTAAGTGATTCTCTTCCCTCAGCCTCCCAAGTAGCTGGGACTACAGGTGCCCACCACAATGCTTAGCTATTTTTTTTTTATTGTAGTTATCATTGTTGTTTGGCAGGCCTGGGCTGGGTTCAAACCCACCAGCTCTGGTATATGTGGCTGGCGACTCAGCCACTTGAGCTACAGGCGCCGAGCCTAACATTTAAATTATTAAGGAGCATGTTTTGCTTTTGTCTCCTACCTGCTCGCCCCAAAGAGGCAGCAATAAAGAATTTTTCTAAGCAGTTCCTAAATCCAACTTACAACCTCCGAGTTGAGGTCAGAGAGACCCTATGGTGATGAGAAGATGTGAAGTGCTACAAAAGCTATGGAAGGAGTATCCCTAAATTCTCTAAAACAACGATAAAAACCAAAGTCTCTAAGTGAAATAAAGAGAGCAGGATTATGTCGTGTGCTTCAAGATATCCCTGAACGTTTTCCAACTTGCAGCAACTGTGCTGTCTTCTCTTTGTATTTATTAGGAGTCCTTCTTCCTTCTCTTTGGGCAACTGTTTGCTTAAGCTATTTCTGGCCCAAACTGGAGGATAATGGAAGATGTATATTCAAAATAACTTACAGTAACATCTAAATACTTCACAGCACCTAGAATAATATACATTTAGATTTAAGGCACTAACATTTAAAACTTGTAGCTTGTTCATTATTTTACCTTCCAGTTCTATATGTAGACTGTTTCTGAAGGTGTTTTTGAACAACGAAACAAAAACACTGTGTGAGCTAAAATCCTCCTAAACTAATTGGCAGGGACCTTATGTTGGCTAACCAAACTCTGATAATGTAGCTGCTATACTGGTAGGCTAAAAATCTTTCAAATAGGTGGCAGGTCCCATTTTGAAAAGAGCTTTAGTTCCGATTTTGAGAAGCTGAGTTCTCCGGAAGGCAAACGTCACTGATGTTTAGACACTAACCCCCTGCTTGAAGCACAGCAGTGGGGTTGAGAGG
>NW_003852433.1:15204899-15223433 GCF_000181295.1 Otolemur garnettii
GGGGGGGGGATACACAGCCCCCAAAAGAGCAGTTCTCCTCATTTCCCTCATCTCAGCATATTCCTAATTAACTCTGCTTTATGTCTGTTATGAATAGACTCAAATGGAAAGGCTCCAATTCCACAATCTTCATTATGCACAGCTTATTAAAACTGAAATTTCACTGTTTCCAACTCAACCAAATTAGTCGTTCAAACTGCTGTGCACTATTAAAAGTGAGGCATTCATTTTAAGAAATGGAAGCAGGATAAACACGCCCCGGATCAAAGCTGGAACAGGCTAGAAACTTCAAGGCCTGAAGTTCTAAGCTTGCCATGTGAGCCTGGGAACATCATAACCTTTCTGCATGGTGGTTCTTTAATCTGGTAGGCCAGGAGGATGACATGGTGCCACACCCTAAGCTTTTCTGGACTGAAAATTCATAGCTGCTAAATAGAGAATATTGCTGGTCCCAAATAAAAATGGTTGTCTATCAGAGCCTGTCCTCCTGCTCAAAAGGAGAGTATATCCAAGAGGCTGAGAAGGAAAATGAAATTCCACATGCCAGCCCCTCCAGGCTGATACCTGCTCTTCTTCAATCCTGCGCTGTAGTGTTTCAATATAATGCTGGACGGCCATATAGATAAATCGGTACTGTGCTTCTGTCTGGACCATTCCTGACCTTTGAGATCGCACCATCTGGATGGTTTTTGGAACGTCAATGTCACAGTCAACACCTACAAAGCAAACAGCGCAAAGAATGAGGAGAAAATGCACAGCTAAGAAGAACTTATTCAATGTCAAACTTCTCTGTTTTGTTTTTAGAAGCAGGATCTCTGTTGCCCAGGCTGCACTTGAACTCCCAGGTTCAAGGGATTCTCCCGCCTCAGGCTCCTATGTAGATGGAAATATAAGCGTCTGCTACTGTGCCTGGTGCAATGCACGACTTTTAGTAGACTTCGAGATAAAGCTGATTTAATCTTTAATGTTTTAACTAAACAGGTCCCACAGTTGCAGCACTAAACTTTCGACCAATACCAATGATACCAGCTCACATGATAAAGTGTGGGAAGCCAAGGTCCTCTCTCTTTTTTTTTGCGTTAGAGTCTCACTACATAGCCCTTGGTAGAGTGCTGTGCCATCACAGCTCACAGCAACCTCCAACTCTTGGACTTAAGCGATTCCCTTGCCTCAGCCTCCCAAGAAGCTCCTGCCACATGCCCAGCTATTTTTTGGTTGTAGTTGTCATTGTTGTTTAGCTGGCCCGGGCTGGATTTGAACACGCCAGCCTTGGTATATGTGGCCAGCACCCTACCCACTGAGCTACAAGTGCCACCCTTCTCACTTGCTAATAGCACCCCATACCTATAAAGGTTAGGTGGCTGGGTATAGTCACCACTACATGTGAAACAAAAGGCCAAAGCAGTGGGGTCCACACCTCCTAAATTTCATTTTGTACCAAAAGCTCAAATGTTATAGCATCACTTCTGTTCTCAGCCAGACACACTGAAAGTCTTTAGCCCAGATCCTTGTGAAAAATTCTTCACATTCAACTTCTCTTCTCTTGGCTCTTTTCCTTCTATAACCTCAAAATGGAACTGTAGCTTCTCACCCTTCAGATGACCTACCTTTCTCTCTGATGATGTCAATAAGGATATCAATCACGATGAAAGTCCCAGTCCGGCCAATTCCAGCACTGTGGGCAGAAGGACAAAAAACAGGGACAACAGAGTCATTCATGGGGGTATCCTACTCAAAACTAGGCTATTAATATTAACAGAAACAATCTCTGCTCTTAGAAATTATTTATAAGATTATCTATTTATGTCTGAAAATATGTTGGCAAAGAGTATAGGGTGGTGCCTGTGGCTCAAAGGAGTAGGGCACTGGCCAGAGGTGATGGATTCAAACCCAGCCCTGGCCAAAAAACTGAAAAAAAAAAAAAAAAAGAGTATAGGGCTTTAAAGTCAGTCCAACCTGCTCTTGGAGTTCAGCTTCTCCACTACAATGTGCCTGCAGAAAGTCTCTTAACCTCTCTGACGCTCAGTTTCCTCATCTGTGAAATGGGGACAATAGCATCTCCACGTAGGGGGGTGGTATGAGCATTAATAAAAAAAACACTTTATCCTAACATAATTGATGCTATTTAAAAAAAAAAAAACACTTCTCAGATGCTGCACAAAGCAAGTGCTCAATAAAATGGTAGCCTTTAAAAATATTGGACCAATAAAAAGTTTCACATATGTTTAGCTGGCCAACAAATGAATAAGATTTAGGAAACCAAACTTTTCCCAGTGTAATCATGAAGCCCAAACTTGAACATCAATAGTCCACAAACAATGGCACAGAATCCGCAGAGCAGCCTCCGTCAAAGGCCTTGGTGGGAAGCAGCCAGAATCTTGTAAAGCAAACAAGTGTAGTGGCGGGAGAAAAAGTACATCTTATGCCACAGTAGAAGAGAATAGAATCACAGTCTAAGAGATGAATCCTAAATTACTATATTAAAAAAGAAAACCAAGCAAAAATGACTAAGGGATCCTTGAGAATAAGGTGTGTGCCCACTTCACCCCCACCCAACACCTGGCAGTCCTGTAGGGTCTATAAGAAAAATACTTTGGGGTAAAAATGTCCCTTAATGTGTTACAGTTTATCCATGCCTCAAATAAATATTAAATTTTCCCTTACAGTTAAAGAGCTGGGGGTGGGTAGGTAAAAGCCAGCCCTGGGTGCTAGGACACCAGGCAGGCTACGGCCTAGAGAAGTGGTAGAGGCTGTCACCTGCAGTGCACCACCACCGGCCCTGCGTCCATGATGCTCTCCTGCTTGTGGTGGACCTCCTCCAAGAAGTCCAGCACACCGCCAGGGTCACTGGGCACTCCATGGTCCGGCCAGGTCCGAAAGTGGTATTGCCAGACCGTTCTCTCCGTATTCCCCTGGAGTAAAGCCAAGAAAAACCAGAAAAGAATTAAATAAATCAAGGGGTTGAGGGATCACCTGGTTCCAAAATTGCTATATCCTTTGCGAGCCAATGGAGCTGGCAGGAAGCGCCTCCATTGTGAGAATCAAGATGTCTAGTACGGTAATTTGCCCTTCAAGGAAACTATAGCCTGTACCATCTCTCTGAATCTCCAATGGCAGGTAACATCCCAGTCCCTCCTCACCCACACAGCGCTCAGCTTCAGAGGCAACTGAGGCCTCCAGGGACTTAGGACTCTCCTCTCAGCAGATAAGGAAACAGGCATTCCCTCAAGACATTCATTCTTATTTGCCATCTTTTATCCAATCCTCCCCAGCCCCCCCTCACTTGTACTATGGTGTTTCCCCCAAAATAAGACCCACCCAAAAAATAAGCCCTAGCAGGATTTCTATGCATTTGTTAAATATAAGCCCTACTCCGATAATAAGACCTAGTGATGGGCGTGGCTATACAGTGTATCTGCATAACCACGCCCTGCATTTCCGAGGAAGCGGGAGCTATAAGGAAGACTGGAATGCCTTTTATCTGCCACAGCTCCATTCTCCAAGCCATTCACACTTGCACGTGTGCTCAAGTGGTAACCACGGTCGCAGGCATCCTATTATGCACGTGGGAACGGCTAGGGGAAAGGAGTTCACGCATCACTAGCCAGCCCCACCAACAAGGTCAGCTCCCCCTGTCAGGTTCTAGAAGAAGATGACTTACCTGTATTTGAATAAATATAGATTGTTGTATTTAATAAAAATAAGACATCCCCTGAAAATAAGCCCTAGTGTGTCTTCTTGAGAAAAAAATAAATATAAGACAGTGTTTTATTTTCGGGGAAACACGGTAGAGTATCATTCTATTTTTAACTTTTGTTTAATGCAAAGAAGAGAAGAAGACAGGCTCTGCAATCAGATGACTAGATTTAGGTTTAATTCCCAGGCATTGACACTGTGCCCCTTGGACCTCTCTAAGTCTCAACTTTTCATTTCCAAAGTGGGAATGATAATTTCCATCTCACAATACCATGGTAAGAACTCAGTGAGCTCACTAAAACATACAGCCTCTGCCCCGCAGACAGTAAGAGACTCAGCACACTGTGGCTATTTGGAGAATAATAATTTTTTTTTTTTGACAGTCTCAACTGTGTTGCATGTCACCCTCAGCAGAGTGCTGTGGCGTCACAGCTCACAGCAACTTCAAACTCTTAGGCTTAAGTGATTCTCTTGCCTCAGCCTCCCAACTAGCTGGGACTCCAGGCATCCGCCACAATGGCTGGCTATTTTTTGGCTGTAGTTGTCATTGTTGTCTAGTAGGCCCAGGGTGGGTTTGAACCCGCCAGCTCCTGTGTATGTGGCTGACGCCCTAGTCACTGAGCTACTGGCACCTAGCCAGAATAATGATAACTAATAAAGATCAACAATGGCAGCCAAGCAAGGTGGCTCATGCCTGTAATCCTAGCACTCTGGGAGATCAAGGCGGGTGGATTGCTTGAATTCACAAATTCGAGACCAGCCTAAGCAAAAAGTGTGACACACACACCCCCCCCCCCGTCTGTACTAAAAATAGAAAAACTGAGGTAAGGGGATCGCTTGAGCCCAGGAGTTGGAGGTTGCTGTGAGCTATGACGCCATGGCACTCTACTGAGGGTGACAAAATGAAACTCTGTCTCAAAAAAAAAGAAAAAGATCACCAATGGCACCAAGACAACCGAAGACCCGAAAGTACTCTGTTTCTAGATATATCCAGGTTAGGTAATTACAGCAGCACTATTCATTGCTACATCTTCTTCCTACATATCTGGAAATGATCCAAGCTACAAAACCTTTTCCAAAGCGATTTAAAAAGACATTTTAAAGTAAGAGAGAAAAAGAGACTGGTAACTAGACCAATGTCTACCACCTTGAATTATGTGCATTTAATTTGCCAGTGTCATGAAAAAGAAAATTGCCTTGATGTTACCAAACAACCCAAAAATCAGGCAGCTACACTGGTCACAGAAAGGACAATCAGGGAATGAGAGTCCCAGTGTCAATGAATTATCCTCCTTGGTAAATGGCCAATGAGAGCCCTGCCCTAGCTCCTCCTCCTCAAATGAGATCATATGACACTTTAGAAATAAAGTAAAATGCTCAACAAAAAGTAGACATTTTATCAGCAATGCAATGGAAATGATGGGTCTCATCCTGCACCTGTGTCAGGGTCTGAAACACAAAGCCTTTTTCCCTGCCTTGCCCATATCTGCTACTCAAAGTCTCTGGTAATGAGACAGATAGATGATCTATCACTCAAACAAAAGAACAATCTGACTGCTAGGGTCACCTGATAATGAGAAGATGAGCAGTTTGTCACTAAAATTGAATAAAGGCCTGCCCGGAGTCTTTGTCCAGCATCCTCTACTCATCAGCTACACTGTTCTAGCTCCTTTCCCAGTCTCTGCCACAGACTGAGCCTCCACCACCCATCTCCACCCCTGACATCAGAAACGCAAACATTCCACGCTGGGCCACCACTAACCAACTCACTTTGGTCCCCTGCCCGCCTCAAACGCCCCCAGACACTGAACCCTCCCCCTTTCCACCTGCCTCCTCTTATCCTCTATCCCTACTCTCTCTTATCCAATCAGAGGTCCACATCCTTGGTAACAACTGCTCTCGCCCACATGCCTTCACTCTGATCTTTCCACTATGCCACTGGGCATGTCCCCGGGCCTAGACAAACCATCTACTTTCTGTTTTATGCCTGAGGAGCAAAGTGCCCTTGAAGAAATATCAGGTAATTAGTGTCACTAAATGTTTATGTTCAACAATCAACTGGGCACTCAGAAATGTCTGGATTTCTTGCCGTGCTATGCAATTACTGTTTCATATTCTCCCACTTTCTTCAAACAGTCCATCTTATTTCCTTCAACTGTCAATTGATGGCCTTGCCTCATGCCTCAGAAAAGAGAGAGAAATGCAGCCCCACCAGCTCGCCTACTGGTATCTGTAGCCACTGTCTCCTCTTGTCTTCCTTATTGCTACAGAAGAAACGTCCCATCGATCAAAATCAATCCCATCTACAACCCTTGACTCCATCTTCCCTCCCTGTCCAACCTCTGCCCCTCCGTCCCTAACATCTCCACTTTGCCGTATCAAAGACACCTTAAGCTTTGTCCACAAAGAGATTCCTAGTCCTCCTTTCCTCCTCAAATCCACGGCCATCCACTCCACTTCTCAAGCTAGACCACCACCAGTCATCCTGAACACTGTCCTTGCCCTTTGTGCACTCCATCATCAAACCTCTGCACATCTGTCTCCACAAGGACCTCTACGATGAGCACCATGTGGGGCTCTTCTTTCCAACACTCTGCCACTGGCCCAGTTCAATCACCTTTAGCCAGGAAGCTGCCAATGCCTCCTGACCAGTCCTAATCCCTTGACCCACTCCTGTATCCCGCAATCTCTACGGGAGGAGAATAATCCTCTAAAAAGCTTAAATCCAACTACAGCTGCCTATTGCACTTAGGCTAAACCCTCCAACCTCCTTTCCTGACACATCGTTCTCTATGCCTTAAAAACCTCTCCCCCTCTAAATTAGCCCCTTACCTCCTCCTCACCACAAAAAAACTCCTGTATATTTTTCTTTCTAGCTCTGATTTTAGTTGGTAATGATATGTTTATATGTGAAACTACTGAGATTACTGGCCAGTACAGTGTATTCTTGGGAGTGCAGAGACTCTATCTTCTTTGTTTCCCAACTCTACCTCTGGCAAGCAGCATGATGTCAAGAAACAAGAGGTCATTCAATCTCTGAATGAATATGAATGGCCACACACACACACACACAAAAAAAAACTTGGCCCCAATCTTTCTCTACCCAAGTTTATTCTCTCAATTTCCCACTTAGTTTTGTTCCCCCTAAATCCTATTTCCCTGTAATTCGCACTTCAGTACCATAGTTCAAACAACATCCCCACCAGGGAGGCCCTCTCCCATAGAAACCTAACCCTTGAAGGCCCAGCTTCTAAAATGGCCCCCAGGTGCCCCAGCCTGAGGAAGCCCTGCCCTTTGTGGTACTGGGCACTTTAGGCGTGCTGCCACCGTGTGTGCTCTGCAACATAACTACTTGTATATGTGGCCTCTTGTAGCTAAGTGATTATGATTCCATGAAGGAAAAGGCAGTTTCTCTCACCTATGTGTTCCAAAAAAAACTTGAAAAAGGAATCCTCTCTAAACAAAGTTAAAATGGGCTTGGCACCTGTGGCTCAAGTTGCTAAGGCGCCAGCCACATACACCTAAGGTGGCGGGTTAGAATCCAGCCCGGGCCTGCCAAACAACAATGATGGCTGCAACCAAAAAATATCTGGGCATTGTGGCGGGTGCCTGTGGTCCCAGCTACTTGGGAGGCTGAGGCAGAAGACTCGCTTGAGCCCAGGAGCTGGAGATTGCTGTGAGCTGTGATGCCACAGCACTCTACCCAGGGGGACAGCTTGAGGCTCTGTCTCAAAAAAAAAAAAAACAAAGTTAAAATAAATACAGACTGGGTTCAGTGGCTCAGGAGAAATCCTAGCACTCTGGGAGGCCAAGGCAGGAGGATCACTTGAGCTCAGGAGTTCAAGGCCAGCCTGATCAAGAGTGATACCCCATCTCCCCAAAATAGAAAAAATTAGTTGGGCATGGTGGTAGGCACCTGTAGTCCTAGCTACTTAGGAGGCTGAGGCAGGAGGTCACTTGAGCCCAGGAGTTGTAGGTTGAGCCATGATGATGCCATTGTACTCTAGCCAAAGTGACAAATTGAGGCTCTTCAAATAAAAAAAAAAAAAAGTTTGGTTTGTAAGACCAGAACTAATGGGCGGAATTTAGTCACAAATAAGCCTCAATACTTTTGCAGTTACTACAATACTTCTCTCCTACTCTGGACACCTAGCTCTTGCAGCTTCAAGTCTCAGCTCAAGTGTTACTCTCTCAGAGATCCTCCCTATTTACTGCATCTTCAGTACCTAGTCACTCTCAAACATACCACGGACCAACCACAATCAGAAAGCTATATTGGTTATTTATTTTTAAACCTCTCATCTCCCTAACATCGGTGAGGGCGGGGACCATGTGCTTTCCACCTGGCACCCAGAACAGTGGTGCCCAACCTTGTCATCAGGGACCAATTTCAACTCAGGTGGTGATGGGAATGATGAGTACTACAGATCCCACCACTTGCCTCCTACTGTGCAGCTTGGTTCCTAAAAGCCTATGGACTGGAACCTTTTTGACAGCAGGAATCAGTTTAATGGAAGACAATTTTTCCATGGACCAGTACCAGTCTGCGGCCCGGGGTTGGGAACCACAGACATAGAAAGCAACCAATAAATGGCTACTGAATCAATGAGTGAACAAATGCATGAATACATGTAAACATGAATAACTGCAAGTCTCTGAATTACTGCATACCACAAATAGTTACCAACATCTCTAAAATACGACAATATACTTACTTGTCCAACCTTCGAAAGTTTAAGTTCTCTTAATGTATAGTCATGAGCAGCACTTTCTTTGACATTCCTAACGCGCATGACCCCATATTCCTTTAGGGCATATTCATCAGGCCAGTATTTGACACATTTACTCTGGAAGGGATCAGAAAAAAAGACAATTAATATCTATGAACTCTAAAATAAAAGCCTAAACCAGCAGCAAACAAATCTTCAAGTCTTGAGTAATGACCACTAACATGGAAAATGGCCTATCTAGCATCTTAGCAACTGTTAGGTTTTCAAAGAAAAGGAGAGAAGAGTTCAAACAAGAAAAGCAGGTACTTGGAGAACCCGGCAGCAGTGGGAAGAGAAAGGCAGTTCATGCAGAGTTGTCTTGGCCCAAGCACAAGTCAAAACAGTCAATGTTTGTGTATCTATCTTAAAGAACCAAAGATGTAAAGAGATGGGAAGCAACCAATTTGAGAGTACTATCTAGCAACTACTGAGTTTTGTATTCTAGAAATTCACCAGTCACTCCACAGGAAAGGCAAGCAGGCTCTGGAGGAGGATGGGCTTCCCAATGAGCCCGACTGACTGCTTCACTTCCGCACCAGTGTAGGAGGACTCTGTGCCTTACCTAACCTAAGTGTGAACAGCTCTAGCACAGAAAGGCAGCCCATAGGTTTTACACCAGCTGCTTTTTCTATATCCAGACCCATCTGATACCTACTCTACACGTCACTTTCCCTTAACTGGGTGCCTGGGAACGCCAAGTCTGCAATACTGGCTTTAGGAGCAGGTGGATTAAAAAATATGGCACCAAGAAAATCGCTCCTACTGCCAAAAAGGAAGCTATTTCACTCAATGAGAGATGAGTTTGTATCTGTGTGGCAATGTCCTGGGCGGAGAATCGTTTTTGTGTTTTGCTGTGTTCTAGAACAGTCATCCATGCCACTCATTTTCATGGTTTTCACCAAGATGCAAATATCAGCAAGAGAAATTGATCCCGTATGTTAAGAAGACAGAGAAACTGACAGTAATATAACTGGAAATGAGAGAGCAGTTGCAGACATCACCATAGTCACAATTAATTGAAAGGGAAAAAAAAACATGGAAGGAGGAAAGGTCTTTTAAACTGGTAAGAACACTTGATCTTAGCCAAAAGGCTGAGAAGGGACTGAGGAAAGGTCATTCAATTATTATTATCCTGAATTCAGTTTTCCCCTCGGTATCTTATAGATGCAAACACCTCTCTGACAGATTTGAAACAATTTTTAGTTCCCCCAAACAAACCTGTCACCAGCCAATTAATGCTGAGGAGTGTTCCCAGTCACTACAGGGAACTCACCAGAGAACATATAATTAAATTATGACTCTAAAAAGAACATTTTAGCTGACTTTAAACATCTGTAAACTGCTGCAGCCAGTTTTCCAAACTCTCATATGAACCTTGGCCAACAAATTCTAATATGTAAGAACCAGTATGTTATCTTTTAAAATAAAACCCAGGAATCAAATGGAGTCCAGAGTCTGGTTTTTCTTCTGTGTACTGGGAAGATAAAGACTAGGTTGTCAGAAAGGCCTGTGGAGAGAATAAAAGTCCACTATATCATTGCAACGTGAAGAGGAAGAATGAGAAAGCCAGGCAGGGACTGGGAGGAAGCTGTGAGGGGTAGAACGGAGAGATTCAGCCTAATGCTTGTCTGCCCTAGGAGCCTCTGGAAGCTCTTCTGAAAGGGACTGATACTGATCCCCTAAAGCAACACAAAACACCTCTTCTCACAGCCCCCAAGTCCTCCGATAACAGGTGACCTTCTGGCAGTACCCGTAGTTCAGTGGGTACAGTGCTGGCCACATACACTGAGGCTGGAGGGTTCGAGCACAGCCCGGGTCAACTAAAACAACAATGACAACTGCAACAACAACAAAAAAAATTAGCTTGGTGTTGTGGTGGGTGCCTGTAGTCCCAGCTACTTGGGAGGCTGAGGCAAGAAAATCGCTTAAGCCCAAGAGTTTTAGGTTGCTGTGAGCTGTGACGGCAGAGCGCTCTACCCAGGGTGACAGCTTGAGACTCTGTCTCAAAATAAAAAACCAGGTGACCTTCTGCAGTTACAATCCCCCGCAATAAGCACGATGAAGGGCTCAGTCTTCCTGTCCACATTTAGGGCAGGTAATGCTTGCCTGAAGCATAAACTACAAAGACGTTTTAATTGGTTCATTAATTTAAAAACACCTAATGTTACCACAAGCAACTATTAAAGGAAACTTTTGTTTCACTATGACCAGATCTGGCCTGAAAGGTATTCAGAAGGGTACCAAGTAGGAATAGAACAACGAAAAACGTATAAAAATCATACTGCCCTTCACAACAGATATGAAAATTACATTAGGAGGGCTAAAATCCAAAATTTCCCATCTGTCTTAGGTTTAACTTCTAGGTAGAACTGCTACAATCCACAAAATTCTTATATAAACCAATTAAAGGATATCTAAAAAAGAACTTTGACTAAAACACAAATAAAAATTCAGAACTTTTCCATATTAAAAAATCTGCCAGGTGGACCTACTTTCAGAGAACACAGAGGGCTGTCACTCACTAAAATTTGTCTGCTCTTCTGTAGGTGTGGGATGTTACAATAAAAAAAAAAAAAAAAGCCCTGCAGTGTCGTGATGTGTGGAGAGATGGGTACTAGGTGGGTGCAGCTGGCAGGCAGAGTTAATTAGAATGGACAGCATGCACAACCTGCGACCCAGCAATTCTTCCTGACATCTATCTAACCTAGAGAAACACTCTGCCACATGCAAATGAGGGAAAAACAACATTGTGCACTTCAGCCCTGTCTGTAAGAACGAAACTAGGGCACTTAAATGCCCATTTATGGCATAATGGCTAAATAAATCATGCCACATCCACACCACAGAATACTACACAACTGCAACAGGCCAATATATACTCACAGAGGAAGTTTGAACATGTATTTAGTGGGAGAAAAAACATGATGCCAAATGAAGTTACTGCATAAAAGCACTTTTTCAGCCATAAAAAAAAGTACTATATTATTTCTATAGGAACATATACAGATATAAATGCTAAGAGAACAGACCCTAGTCTGGGCAACACAGTGAGACTCTGACTCTATGTAAAAACAACAACAACAACAAAAAGCCAAGAAAACAGTTTAGAAAAACACACATAAAACTGAGGATAGGATTTTTATGCTGGAGCCTCAGTGTATGTGGCCAGTGCTCTACTCATGAGCTACGGGAACCGAGCCGAAAATGTTCCATGTATTAAAAAGAGAGAGATAGGGCTTAGCGCCCGTAGCACAGTGGTTACAGTGCCAGCCACATACACCAAGGCTGGAGGGTTCGAGCCCAGCCCAGGCCAGGCCAGCTATAACAACAATGAAAACTGTAACAAAAAATAGCCAGGCATTGTGGCGGGCGCCTGTAGTCCCAGCTACTTGGGAGGATGAGGCAAGAGAATCGCTTACGCCCATGAGTTTGAGGTTCCTGTGAGCTATGACGCCTTGGTACTCCAAGGGTGACAAAGTGAGACTCTGTCTCAAAAAGAAAAAAAAAAATAGCTCGGCGCCTGTGGCTCAAATGGCTAAGGAATCAGCCACATACACCTAAGGTGGCGGGTTCAAATATGACCCAGGCCCGCCAAACGACGACGGCAACGGCTGCAACCAAAAAATGGTCGAACATTGTGGCGGGCGCCTATGGTCCCAGCTACTGGGAGGCAGAGGCAGGAGACTCGCTTGAGCCCAGGAGTTAGAGGTTGCTGTGAGCTGTGATGCCACGACACTCTACCCAGGGGGATAGCTCGAGCTCGAGGCTCTGTCTCAAAAAAAAAAAAAGAGAGAGAGAGAGAGAAGACATCAAAGAGACCCTAATAAGACTTCTATAGAAAAAAATACAATGTTTGCTGTGAAAAAAACACACTGGATAGGACTAAGAGCAGATTATAAACTATAGAAGGAAAGATTAACTTAAAAGACATGGCAAAAGAAGCTTCTGAAAAGAAACACAGAGGGGAAAAAAGAAAACCAGATGAAATCAACAAAGTATCAGTAGGTTGTGGGACAACTTCGACCAGCCTAAAATGTATGTAACTAGTATCCTGGGACGGGGTCTGGACAGGGTACAAGTTTGAAGAAACAAAGGCTGAACATTAACCAAATTTGAAGAAAACTATAAATCCATAAATGTGAGAAACTCGACAAACCCCAAGCAGAAAAAACATAAAGGAAACTACACCGAGGCATATCGTAATTAAATTTCTCCTACTTTCTTTTTTCCAGAGGGCCAGGTAGATTAAGCTTAATTTATATACTCAATTCCTAACATAGCAACCTGACAATCCTTACTTTAAAAATAGATTAGCAGAAAAGAAGATTGTGAAATATACCTTTCCCCTCTCCACTTCTTTTGTTGTCATGACAATCACTCGGGAATTCTCTTGGAATACCATCCGCCAAAAGTCATTCACCGTGTTTTGCAGGCAGCCTTGTGTGGCGATATAACTCTTTTTGGGCTTTGAATTGTTGCACTTGGTTTCAAATTCGGGCTAGAAATTTAGGAAGCATATCTTCAAACAGCTGACATTGCTTTCAGAACACAAGGAAGGATTTAAAATATAGAAATAGGCTAGCAATATATGGTCAGAAAACTGAAAAGCGAAGTATACCATGATAATATTTGCGTTGATGTAATCTGAAACAGGCTCATTGGGATCACCGTCATGGAGGACAACTCTGGTATGATCAACTAGAAGAAAAAGAGACCACAGTCATGTGAGTACTCAGACCGCTTCAGGGCAAATCAGTTAATTCTCAAACTAGTCCAAGCTTTGTTCATTTAATAAAACCACATAAAAAATTAAACCCCAAATAGCACAACAGTAATGTGAACACTGACCACATGATGCCCCATAATGCTTTCTTTATAATTTCCTGGCTTTGATAATGTACCATGGGTACAGACTGTTATCTCCGGAAGCTAGGCAATAGTATGTGGGAATCCTCTATACTTTCTTTGTAACTTCTTCTAGGCTAAAATTATTTCAAACCAAAGAATTTTGTTTTTTTAATAAAGAGAAGACTAAAGTACAGATACATGACATGGTATCTTTGATGTACTTCAAAATAATTTGGGAAGGGCTCGGCAGCAGTAGCATAGTGGTTACAGTATCAGCCACAGACACTGAGGCTGGCGAGCTAGAACCCAGACCAGGCCGCCTAAACAACAATGACTACTGCAACAAAAAATAGCCGGGTGTTATGGCGGGTGCAACAAAAAATAGCCGGGCGTTATGGCGGGCGCCTGTAGTCCCAGCTACTTGGGAGGCTGAGGCAAGAGAATTGCGCAAGCCCAAGAGTTTGAGGTTTTGTGAGCTATGACACCAGAGCACTCTACCTAAGGCGACATAATGAGACTCTGCCTCAAAAATAATAATCATTATTATTATTATTTGGGAGGGAGCCAGGTGCAGTGGCTCGTGCCTGCAATCCCAGTACTTTGGGAGGCTGAGGCAGGAAGATCGCTTGAAGCCAAGAGTTTGAGATCAGCCTAAGCAACAGAGCAAGACCCAGTCTCTACAAATAATTAGCTGAGCATGGTGACATGTACCTCTAGTCCCAGCTACTTAGAAGGCTGATGCAGAAGGATTGCTTGAGCCTAGGAGTTTGAAGTTGCTGTGAACTATGATGACACCCCTAAATGATGACAGCCCAGGCAACAGAGTGAGATTCTGTCTCAAAAAGTAAAATAAGGCTCGATGCCTGTGGCTCAAGCGGCTAAGGCGCCAGCCACATACACCTAAGGTGGCAGGTTCGAATCCAGCCCAGGCCCGCCAAACAACAATCATGGCTGCAACCAAAAAATAGCCGGGTGTTGTGGTGGGCGCCTGTGGTCCCAGATACTTGGGAGGCTGAGGCAGGAGACTTGCTTGAGCCCAGAAGTTGGAGGTTGCTGTGAGCTGTGATGCCATGGCACTCTACCCAGGGCGACAGCTTGAGGCTCTGTCTAAAAAAAAAAAAAAAAAAAGTAAAATAAAATAATTTGGGGAGAGAAGGTGAATTGGATCAGAGTAGAGATGAAACAGGATTGGGGGTGAACTGATAATTCTTGAAGCTGGGTCATGGCTACATGCGAGTTCTTTCTACTCTTGAATATATTTGAAAATATCCATAATAAAGAGTATTTTTAAATAAAGCATAATCAAGTACAATGCCTAGAAGACAAGGTCCTGACAGTATCAACAGTCCAAATTCTGTATAAAATTATTATATATGTTATTGGGGTCAGCGCCTATGGCTCAAAGGAGTAGGCTGGCCCCATATACTGGAGGTGGCAGGTTCAAAACTGGCCTAGGCCAAAAAAATTTGCAAAAACAAAAAGTACATTATTGGTATAAAAATCCAGGTACTCTACCTAAGCAACATATTTTATAATGGAAATTAGTAATATAGTTATAGATAATATAGAACAATGTTCTTTTGCTTCAGTCTTCCCATCTTTCAAGAAATAAGCTATTAATCAGAGGAAACGTCTGACTGAGACTTTTAAGGGAGAAAAAGGTTATATGCTACTGTATTTTGCTGTTCCCTTCTTTTCCTATATCCTGTACCTTAACTACCATTAGACCATTAAGCAGAAATAAAAACCTGGACTTAAAATGACTGAGGCGTCTCCAAGGTCATTATGATCATGCTGTGGCTCAAACTGCCTCTCTGTAAATTCCTCACTGCCTTTGCTGGGTATTATAAACACCTCCACTTTCTCCCAGCCTCACCTACACACATTATAAATACCCATATGGATGTGATATACATAAGCATCATGTATTAATATATGCATGTATGTATTCAGAAAGAGAAAAGCTATGCTTCATACATACATACATACACACACAGGATTAGTTTACAATATCTGATGAAATGGCTCTGACCCAAAGAGACATAAGACCAACGCCCCCCAAATTTGATCCTGGATCCCAACAACAAAAAGCTTTTGAATGCTAAAGTATATACACAATATATATAGAGACAAGTCTTTATCCTTAAAAAGGTGGCTAAATACATGACAAATGCACAGCCATTAATCAGATTTAAATTTTTTCTTTCCTTTTCATTAGATAAAGGACATAAAGAAGAAGTTCTAAATATTCCTTCCCTTCCTGCCAGTGCACTGTCTTACACGGCCCACCATGAAGACACCCCTTCATTACTGCATGGTGCTAAGAGCAGTGACTTTGGGGGCTCTGGTGCCAGTTCTCCCACATACCCCCACTTGTGACCTTGCTAAAATGATCTATGAAACTGGGATATTAGGAATACCTGCCTTATGTCCACATAGTGTGAATTAAGAGAGATAAAAATAGGTGGGGGGTGGTGGCTCACACCTGTAATGTTAGCACTTGGGAGGCCAAGGCAGGTGGATTGCCTGAGCTTCGGGTTCAAGACCAGCTTGAGCCAGAATGAGACCTCATCTAGAAAAACAGCCGAGCGTTGTGGCGGGTGCCTGTAGTCCCAGCTACTCAGGAGGCTAAGGGAAGAGAATTGCTTGAGCCCAAGAATTTGAGGTTTCTGTGAGCTACCATGAGCTATGATGCCATGGCACTCTACCAAGGGTGACATAGTGAGACTCTGGTTCAAAAAAAAGAGAGAGAGATAAAGATGCACTTTGGCACAGAGTTGTCCCTTGAGAGAAGGGAGCTACAGCTTGTTTAGCGCCATTTCTGAGATCCTCATGCAAGGCCTACATCCTTCCAGCCCTTTCTTGGTTCAACTTGGACTCTGCCTGGTAGCATCTGAGTGTTAAAGAAGGTAGACCTTGGCTCGGTGCCTATAGCTCTGCGGCTAGGGCGCCAGCCACATATATCAGAGCTGGCAGGTTTGAACCCAGCCCAGGCCTGCCAAACAATAATGACAACTACAACCAAAAAATAGCCCGGCATTGTAGCAGGCACCTGTAGCCCCAGCTACTTGGGAGGCTGAGGTAAGAGAATCGCTTAGCCCAAGAGTTGGAGGTTGCTGTGAGCTGTGACACCACAGCACTCTACCAAGGGTGACATAGTAAGAATCTGTCTCAAAAAAAAAAAAAGAATGTCGACCTTTCACCAAGTCCTCTTCTGAGCAAAGTGTGGGTATGTACCCTTATCTCCGGTAACTCACACTCAGGAGATCAGCACCCAGAACAGCTGAAGGAGCTTTCAGGAGGAGCTTGTACATTTCTCACATGAGGGAAAGTAAGTCCTGCAGTGGAGGCATGACTTACCCAAGACTTACAGGCCCTGTGAGGAGAAGCAAAGACCTCAAACCTGGGACCCCTGAGGCTCATGGTGGGGCCTAACACTGGGAGAGAGAGCCTTGAGATGATTACTCTTGGGCAGGCAGAAAATTAATTAACAGAAGGAAACAACCACAAAGCCTCCTAGTGGGACCTTTATTCAATAATCAGCAATGCAAGAACTCAGCCAATGAGTCCACTAGTCCCTGCCACAGCTGATAATTTTGGAAACTGCTTGCAGTTAAAGAGGCTAAGGCCTCAGATCTGCTAACAAGAACACACAGCCCCCAGGAAAAGGTACAGAGGCACCAGCCACATACACCAGAGCTGGCGGGTTCAAATCCAGCCTGGGTCTGCCAAACAACAGTGACAACTACAACCAAAAAATAGCTGGGCATTGTGGCGGGTGCTGGTAGTTTCAGCTACTTAGAAGGTTGAGGCAAGAGAATCGTTTAAGCTCGAGAATTGGAAGTTGCTGTGAGCTGTGACACCATGGCACTCTACCCAGGGCAACAGCTTGAGACTCTTTCTCAAAAAAATAAAATAAAATAAATAAAAAATAAAAAAACTTCAAAGGTGACTATTACTGAGAAGAATAATGATACTTACAGGGCAGAATGTTTTTATATCTATTTTTGTTTTTATTTTCTTGCCTTTGACCTTCTTTACGGCTGTAGAGAAGTTTACACTCCTGTTGTTGTAGTGTCTGAAAAAGAAAGAAAAGTAAATATTACCATGTGTTAAAAGGTCAAAAAGAAGAAAGAAAAGAAAGCCAGGTTTGGCATTTCTGGGGTTTTTTGGTGTTTTTTTTTTCTTTTTTTTTGAGACAGCTTCACTTTGTTGCCCTCGGTAGAGTGCTTTGCATCATAGCTCACAGCAACCTCAAACTCTTGGACCTAAGCGATTCTCTTGCCTCAGCCTCCCAAGTAGCTGGGACTACAGACGCCTGCCACAACACCCAGCTATTTTTAGAGACCGGGTCTCACTCTGGCTCAGGCTGTCTTGAACCTGTGAGCTCAGGCAATCCACCCACCTTGGCCTTCCTGAGTGCTAGCATTACAGGTGTGAGCCACCGCTCAGGGCAGCATTTCTGCTTTTAGGAATTCATAATTCACTCTAATAAATGTTCACAGTTTTGAGCAATAGCTACAAGAATATTCATGTTAACACTGAAATTCTGGCAAGATCCAACAAATCCAAGAAAGACATAGTCAGATGAGGATGAGAGTGCTTGGGCTCCTCACACAAGTGGTCAGGAAGGATACCTCTGCAAGAAAAGGAGGTGGGGGATGTTAACAGGGAAAGAAAGACTACAGTAGGCAGCCCTGTGCAGCTGGCCCAGTGGAAAAGGGGACTTGGGCAACTGGAAAGCAGGACCAGCTGCAGAATCAGCCAAGCTGAGGCATATTTAAGAGATAGGTTTCATTTTTTTTCCTTTGTTTTTTAAAGAGACAGGGTCTTGTTTTCTGCCCAGGTTAGAGTGCAATAGCATGATCATAGTTCACTGCAGCCTCAAACGTCTGGCCTCAAAGCAATCCTCCCACTCCAGCCTCCCAAAGGGCTGAGATTACAGGCATAAGCCACCATGCCAGCCATAAAATTATATTTTCAAAATTACAAAAACACCATTAATTTCCAGCAAGCTTAGTTTTCAATAGGAAGTCATAAGTGGGTAAATCAAGAATATAGAAGCCATGGCTCGGTGTCCATAGCTCAGTGGTTAGGGCGCCAGGCACTTACCCGAGGCTGGCAGGTTTGAACCCAGCCAAGCCTGCTAAGCAACAATTATAACTCCAATGAAAAAACAGCTGAGCATTGTGGCAGGTGCCTATAGTCCCAGCTACTTGGG
>NW_003852433.1:15224194-15228516 GCF_000181295.1 Otolemur garnettii
AAAAAAAAAAAAAAAAATCATTTGCCTTCTCTAAACAGGTCTTTCCTTGAACTGTGAGCCAGTCTTTTTCTTTTTTTTGGAGACAGAGTCTCACTTGGTTGCCCCTGTAGAGTGCTGTAGCACCACAGCTCACAGCAAACTCAAACTCTTGGGCTCAAGTGATCCTCTTGCCTCAGCCTCCCGAGTAGCTGGAACTACAGGTGCCTGCCACAACACCTAGCTATTTTTAGAGAAAAGGTCCCACTCTTGCTCAGGCTGCTCTTGACCCTGTGAGCTCAGGCAATGCACCCACCTCCCAGAGTTCTAGGGTTACAGGTAGGAGCCACCACATCCAGCCTTGTGAGCCAGTCTAACTGAACAATATTGCTCTGTTAGGAAGAAGGTTCAGTCTTCATTTTTAGATCATTAAAGTGAGGATCAAAAAGAAGTTGAAACACTGAACTGAACCAATCACTTAAAAATCAAGTGAAGTCAAACAACATCAACAAAAAAAACTACAATGAAGGGGAGATTAAAACTAATTAGCAGCTTGAGTTAGAACAAACTTAGCAAGAAAACATTCAGGACTTCATTTATGAACCAAACTTCACATGATACTTCACTTGGGTAGGGGTGGGAGACCTGGCCGGAGCAATTGTTCTACTGAGGTGAATTTCCTCCAGTTCCTCCCAGTTTATTCATCCTTCAACTTCTCCCTCTGCCTTCAAGATCAAGTCCAAGCTTTTCAGCCTAGAACAGGAGACATTTTCCTCTCTGGGCTAATTGGGGCCTGCCTCTAAACTCAGCCACTTCTGCTTCACCACATTACTTTGGCCTATCTGTGCCTCAGTTTCCTGAGTGTGAAGTAAGGACAATCCTAATCCTCATCCATCGTGCTGGGGTGAGGGTTAAATGAAATGTACATTGCCACATAGTACCTGAAATACAACACTGAATGTACACAGATGCTGGCTGTTGCTATTACATTACTGCTACATGTGAACTTGTCTATGTGTGGGCTATGGACCAACAGTATTAGCATCACCTGGGAGTTCGATAAAAACAGACCTGGGGCTAGGTGGAAGAGGGTGAGGGATAAAAAATTACCTACTGGGTACAATGTACATTATTTGGGTGATGAGGACACTAAAAGCCCAGACTTTACCAGGATATAACACATATCTACAACAGAATTCCACTTGCATCCCCTAAATCTATTAATTTTTTTTTTTTTTTTTTTTAGAGACAGAGTCTCATTTTGTCACCCTCGGTAGAGTGCTATGCATCACAGCTAATAGCAACCTCCAGCTCTTGGGCTTAGACAATTCTCTTTCTTAGCCTCCTGAGTAGCTGAAACTACTGACGCCTGCCACGGCGCCTACCACAACACCTGGCTATTTTTTTTGGTTGCAATTTGGCCAGGGCTGGGTTTGAACCCGCCACCCTTGGTATATGGGGCCAGTGCTCTACTCACTGAGCCACAGGCACTGTCGTCTATTAAAATTTGTAAACAAAGAGGGCAGGCATGGTGGTTCACACCTATGACCCTAGTACTTTGGGAGACCAAGGTAGGTGGACTGCTTGAGCTTAGGAGTTTAAGATCAGCCTTAGCAAGAATGAAACCCCCGTCTCTACTAAAACAAAATAGAAAAACTAGTCAGGCATTGTGGTAAGCACTTGTATTCCCAACTACTTAGGAGGCTGAGGGAAGAGGATCATTTGAGCGCAGGAATTTGAGGTTCCTGTGAGCTGTGATGGCACTTAAGCCTAGGCAACATAATAAGACTCTGTCTCAAAAAAAAAAAAAGAAAGAAAGAAACACAGGCCTAGGTCCTGTCTCAGATCTATTTAATCAAAATTTGCATTTTAACAAGACTTCCAAGGGATTCAAATGCACACTGAAGTTTGAGAAGCACTGTCTATACCCCAGACATACTGAAATATAGATAAGAGTCTTAGGACTCCTCAACTTTCATCAGGCCTTCCTACCCATGTACATGTTAGTCCCTCTACCTACAATCCCTTTCTCTGCCTTCTGCAGTGATCAATATTCACTTTTATTCATGCTTTAAGACCCACCTCAATTATTTCCTTCTCTGGGACGCTCTCTCTGACCCACTTCTCTTTTATGCCACTCAGTACTCAGTGTACAATCTGGGGCCTCTCCCTCTGTGAGTACACTTGTCACACTGAATCCCAGCCACATTTTCACAAGTCTGGTTACCCTACTAAAGACCAGGAACCACTCTGCTATGTCCGCAACCAACATAGCACCTAGCACATAGTGGGCACTCAGCAAGTGTGTAATGAATGAACAAATAGAGGGGGAGGGAGGAAAAGGGAGTGAAGAAGGGAGACAAAGCAGATTGTCACCTACGGCAGTCCTGGTATTAGAAGTCCCAGATTAAAAATCCCGTTCTGACACTAGACTTCAGCAATTGAGATAAATCAGTGTAGGCCAAATCCCAGAGTAGCACCTCCCAATCTTTAGCCATTTGAAAAACGCCTGCAAGATGCTTTGCCCTCTCTGCACACCACCTCTATGTCACTTGCTTCCTTAAACTGACCTTTTTCCCCTTCACCAATGTATTGCAATGAGCAACTGCATATCACTTGCAAAAACACATGAAAACCAGTATCACTTGCCATACAGAAGGTAACCACAAAAAGGAAGATAATTCTACCTAGATATAGGGGGCATGCCTGAGGCTTTATTAAAAAAAGGGACACCAGCAAGTGTCGGAGGTAGATGTTAAAGACATATTAGTACCATAAGGAAACCTTCTCCTAGGCCTCATCAAAAGACTGGGTAAGGATTAATTAGAGATAACTTTTCTCACATGCTAATTCAGTCTTAGCTATTGTGATGGGATAGCACCAAGAATCACTTCACACACCAAGGGGGCACTTAGCCAGACTAAATTCAGAGTTCTGGGCCAGAGAAATCCTCATCAGTACCCATGGTATTCTCGCCAGGCCATCCATGAGGTCTGCCAGAGGCACCCCTTATTCTACAGGCACACTTGGGGCTTGAACTATCCCTAGTCAAGACAAGCTAATGGGATGTGGAGACTTCCAGGGAGGAGAGGCCTAACAGCTGCATTCCTGGCACAGGTGGGTGCTAACTGCCAGCAGCTGTCAGCTGTTAACAATTGCTAATGGCTAACCTGTCTTCCGCTCCACCATTCCTGTGCCCATTAGCCTGTCCTTACCTGTATCTGGGCTCAAGCTGCCTAAACACACTTCATTCTCACAGTGGAAGGCTGCCATCCACCTCAAGTGAGACCAAAAAACACAACTCAGAACCCCAGCTGGCATCTGCTAAGGGCCTTCCACCCCACTGCCAGGCTTCTGACTCCAAGCAGCAGAATAATATCCAATAAACCCTGCCCTTGAGGAGAATACAATCCTGTCAGCGTTCATCCTCCATAACCTCCCTCTCACCAGAAGTCCCTGGGGCACAAAAAGCTGCTAATGACCTGTCAGGATGAATGTCACAGCGTCTCCATCCTTACTTTCCACTAGGCCTTGGCAGGGATGCTAATGATAAGATGTGGGACAGGCAGCAAAAAGGACAATGTAAACCCGGGACACCGGCTGCAAGACACCCCAATGTCTCAAATAATATGACCAGAGGGTTTGCACCAAATGATGAACCCTCAAAAAGGACCAAAGGCTAGTTACAGTGACTTGGTTACATGGGTCAGAACATGTACACCCATGTACAACCAAGGAAACTGTGTAAAACTATTAAACCTCAAAAAGCATCAAGAGGAAGTGAAAGACCCATATTGTATGTTTAGGAGTGCCCAGCAGCCCTGCCAATTACAGAGGGGACAAGTTTTCACTCTGCGGAATCACCCCTTACATTTATGGTCACTGAACACCCCGCTCCCCACCCCCAGATCTCTGCCAACCTAAATGACAGAAGCAGCAACCCCAGTCACTGCGATGACCCAAACAGACCCCTACAGGTTTTCAAAGCCCTCTGATTGAAAAGCACTGGGCCTGGCTCTTGACTAGAATTTCATGAATTAAAGCGGAGGAAAAGGATCAAGGAAAGAGCCAGACGTCCCTATGCACCAAGACAATGCCCAGTGACAATTCCACCTACACTACTCTGAGTGACAGGACCAAACTGCTGGGGCGGGGCGGGGTGGGGCGGGGCGGAGAGAGGGAAAATAACAACCATTAAGGGCAGACCAAGCTGTATGGTTGCTCTACTTTTAAAAAGAAAGCTCCGGCTCGGCGCCTATAGCTCAACAGGCTAGGGCGCCAGCCACGTACACCTAAGGTGGCAGGTTTGAATCCCCAGCCGGGACCCGCCAAACAACAATGACGGC
>NW_003852433.1:15228660-15234680 GCF_000181295.1 Otolemur garnettii
AAAAAAAAAATAAAAATAAAAATAAAAATAAATAAAAATAAAAAGAAAGCTCCAAGGGTGTACAGATTACACAGGGAGGGGATAGAGAGGGAAGACTAACAAAATGGTGGTATGTGTCAAGGCTGGGTATTGGAGAAAAGGAGGTTTATTGAACTATTTTCTCTATGTGGGGGTCTGTTTGAAAATTTCAATCTATAAAAAAAGGTTTTTAGAAACAAATTAATAATAAACAGTTCCTACTAATCCTCTCCTTACCCCATTCATGACTGTGGGCTCCTGGAGGAAAGGAAAGGAACAGAGAGAGGCTGTCAGACAGATGGGATCTCTGGTTTTGATGCCATGAATAATTATTAAGACAGCAGTAACTACCTGGCCAGGCCCCAAAGCCAGGCCTTCTACCCGGACTGAATGAACTTCTGTTTTCCTTTGGCATCTGTCCTCTCTGCAGAGGAACACTGCAATTGCTCATTCCATCTTTACTGCAAGCTTTGTAGAGTTACCCGGCACCAAAGACAGATGAAGTCCCCACCTTCTGACACTGCACTGCGCACATTCCTGGGGACAACTTTCTCACTTCTTCTGGGAGTTAGTTTCTTTGTCTTTAAAATAAAAATGCCATGGGCAGCACCTGTGGCTTAAAGGAGTAGGGCGCAGGCCCCATATGCCAGAGGTGGTGGGTTCAAAGCCAGCCCTGGCTAAAAAATAAATAAATAAAATAAAAATGCCATGCCCTTAGTAGAAAACAGGGAGCCACTGAAGGTTTCTGGGCCATGCCTGTCACCATTTCTCTGTGGTAGATTTTGGGCAGCTCTTCCTGCATGAGTCCACAGCATCACCCAGGAATAAAGGGCAGCTGGGGACTGTCATCACTAGAGAAGGTCCCAAGTGACCAAACAAACACCTCACAAAGCCCCACGAAGGATAAAACCAGCCCAAGCCTTGGTTTCCTCCCAGGTGCTTGTCATAAGTCACCTGCCTCCAATAAGGTGGAGTTTAAGTAGAAAACCAGTTAAAAAGGCATGGTTCTTTTTTTTTTTTTTTTTTGACACAGAGCCTCAAGCTATCCCCCTGGGTAGGGTCCTGTGCCATCATAGCTCACAGCAACCTGGTCTTAAGCAAGTCTCCTGCCTCAGCCTCCCAAGTAGCTGGGACCACAGGTGCCCGCCACAACACCCGGCTATTTTTTGGTTGCAGCCGTCATTGTTGTTTGTCGGGCCCAGGCTGGATTTGAACCCACCACCTTAGGTGTATGTGGCTGGCGCCCTAGCCACTTGAGCCACAGGTGCCGAGCCAAAGGCATGGTTCTTGGAGAACAGGTTATGATATATGAAACAGCCACAAACAGTACAAGACAAAATATATAATTGTGTAATTAATTATGTGGTGTAGATCCACAAAAAGTAATTGAAGAAAGTTTCTGAGAGGAGCTGAGGCTGGAAACAGGTGAAAGATGTAAGACAGATGCAGGTAGGAAAGGAAGGCGGCCTTGGGAAAGGTAACCCATAGGCCACAGAGTCTGTGGGAGGGAGAAGGGGACTGGCTATGAATCTGGAAGCTGGATGCTAGGAGGTGGTGGGAAATACGGAGAGATGGGGAAAGAGAGAGAATGGTGGGGACCTTTAGAACCCGGCAGAAGTATCTCAATGGTTAGTGAGGAGAAGCACAGCATGGTAGACTTGGAGCCAAAAGTCACCAACTGCAAATCTCAGCCAAACACTTGCCAGGCACATTCCTGGGGACAACCTTCTCACTTCTTCTGGGAGTTAGTTTCTTTGTCTTTAGAATAAAAATGCCATGGGCAGCGCCTGTGGCTCAAAGGAGTAGGGCACAGGCCCCATATGCCAGAGGTGGTGGGTTCAAAGCCAGCCCTGGCTAAAAAAAAGTAAAATAAAATAAAAATGCCATGCCCTTAGTAGAAAACAGGGAGCCACTGAAGGTTTCTGGGCAGAAGAGTGACGTGAGAAATGCTGAGAGCAGATCAGCAGATCAGAAAAGAGGGTCAGAGACCCACGAGGCTAGTGCCAGACAGCAGCTCAAGTTTTCAAAAGTGAGGACAGACTGAACCTCCGGCATTAGGCTAGAATTCTGTCTCCACCGCTGCTCACCTGGAGAGTCCTGGGCAGGTGCCTTGATCTCCCAGAGTGCCCAAGGATTACTCTACCTGCCTCACAAGATCAGGAGATGCAATGAGCTACCTCCTCTTGCCCAAAATTTAGCCCATTAACAATAAATGCTGGTGTCCTTCCCTCTTCTAAGACCAGAAAGACTTTAGAAAAGAAAAACCAACAGTTATTGGCAAATGGCAAGGTCTGGGACAAAGAAGAGAAAAACAAATTAAGGGACACTGTGAGGCTTCTAGCCCGCAGGGTCAAAGGAGAAAGGTACAGTCAGCGGGGACAAGAAAGGAAAAGGGGATCTGTGGTTTGAAGGAGAAAATAATAGGTCCTATTTGGCATGCTTGAGTTTGAAGAGAGATAACAAGAAGAAATGTGGAACATGCAATTCAAAAGTCAAAACCAGAGCTCAAAAGTCAAGTGGTCTTGAGCAACTTACAGGTAATGAGATCAGGCTGAGAATGGATGCACTCCCCAAGAGAGTGAGTATAAAGCAAGATAAAGCCAGGTACAGTGGCTCATGCCAATAATCCCAGCACTTTGGAAGGCTAAGGCAGAAAGATTACTTAAGGCCAGGAGAGACAGATGAGCCTGGACAACAGAGGGAGACCCTGTCTCTACAAAAAAAGTTTTAAAGACTAACCAACTAGCTGGGAGTGGCAGGAGGATTGCTTGAGCCCAGGAGTTCAAGGTTATAGCGAGCTATGATCACACCACTGCACTCCAGCCTGTACAATAGAGTGAGACCTTGTCTCTAAAAACTAAAAATAAAAAATAAAAAAATTTAAATGAAAGAATAAACATCTTAAAGAAAAAAACATGCTGAGCAAGGGGGTTCAGGGGCATAAGAAAATAACGGAGAAAGAAATATATTGAAGGAAGTAAAGGAATTTCTCCAGAATGGAACATTTGACCTGTGGAATAAACCTCTCACCACTGATATGTTCTGCCCCCCGGAAGGCAGCAGCTCTTCCATTAAGCAATGGGGAGCACAGAGCTAGATGGAAAGTCCTGTTTACGGTACAAGCCTGCTGTCCTGGAGCCCTGGTTGGGGGCTGTTGTTCACTGTGGTATTGCTTAGTCACCTAGGGGAAGATTTCCACTAGAGATCACTGGCAAGGATTATTATTCTAGACACAGCTCTGGGGTGCAGTTAAAGTCTTGTTTCCATAAAACTTAACCATCTCAAAGTCAAATTTATAGCTCCCCTAAGCAGGATGTAATCACTTTAAAGAAATCAAATAGGACTGTGGGTTTAAAGACCCACTAGCTTCTCCTGGAGACACATCGGTTAGCAGAGCTGCTGGTGAAAGCTGGAACATCTATGCAGCTGTCAGTGAAATGACCACAATGCTAGTGCAGACTGCAGACAGCTTCAGACCACCACAGAGAAGAGAGGCTCACACAACAGGAGACTGGGCTTAAAAAAAAAAGTACTGGGCTGCACCTGTGGGTCAAAGGAGTAGGGCGCCAGCCCCATATGCCAGAAGTGGTGGGTTCAAACCCAGCCTCGGCCAGAAACTGCAAAAATTAAAAAATAAATAAATAAAAAATACTAAGGGAAACAAGTTTTAAAGCACTAAGAAAAAATAACCCCAGTTAATAAGGTGTTTTATGAATGGGGAGTTGTTTTGCTTAGGGTTTTTTTTGGGGGGGGGTTGGTATTGCAGTTTTGTTTTGTTTTGTTTTTAATCAGAAACAGAGGCTTAAAAAGTAAAATCTTTCTGGGGCGGGGCGCAGTGGCTCACGCCTATAATCAATCCTAGCATTCTGGGAGGCCAAGGCGAGTGGATTGCCTGAGCTCACAGTTTCAAGACGAGCCTGAGCCAGAGCAAGACCTCTCAGACATGAGCCAGGTGTTGTGGTGGGTGCCTGTAGTCCCAGCTGCTTGGGAGGCTGAGGCAAGAGAATCGCTTAAGCCCAAGAGTTTGAGATGGCTGTGCGCTGTGATGCCACACACTCTACTGAAAGTGAGATTGTCTCAAAAAAAAACACCCCCAAAACTAAAATCTTAGTCTTTCTGAAATTCAGTACTACAAATCTGAATTAGATCTTCTTGGGCATGTGAGTGCAGGGATCTCAGAGCCTAAAATGTACATCCTACATCTGCCTAGCTAACTTAGTCAGCAAAGCATGAGACTCTTAAAATGTGCATGCACCACACCTTGAACAGGGCTCCACATAAAAACAAACTGTATGATAGTAAACCATCCTGCAAAGCCCAGAACATTCTTCCACACTTTTTTTTTTTGAGACGGAGCCTCAAGCTATCCCCCTGGGTAGAGTGCCATGGCATCACAGCTCATAGCAACCTCCAACTCCTGGGCTCAAGCGATTCTCCTGCCTCCACCTCCCAAGTAGCTGGGAGCACAGGCGCCCGCCACAACGCCCGGCTATTTTTTGGTTGCAGCCATTATTGTTGTTTGGCGGGTCCGGGCTGGATTTGAACCTGCCACCTTAGGTGTATGTGGCTGGCGCCTTAGCCGCTTGAGCCACAGGCGCCGAGCCTCTTCCACGCTTTTTAAGCTTCAGAATGCTATTTGTTGTATATGTACCAAGGGTCTGAATCCAACATAACTCTCTTGATACTGACAACAGCTCAGATTCAACACACCACAAACGCTTATTTTGTGCCTACCATGTGCCAGCCTCTCTGCTGGATTCTAGGCCTACAGTGAATAAAATAGGACTACTTGTCTTTGTAGGGCCCATAGACTGATCTAAGTTATTTTCCTAGAACATACGCACATAGCAGACATAAAAGAGCAGACTAAAATGTGCCTCTTTATTTGTTCCTTGTCAGTTTCATCTGCACAAAACCTCTCTTTATTCCAACACACCTCCTTGTGTTCTCCGCTTCTATGGATTCACAGGACATTAAAGCAATAACCACACAAATGATGGATGAATGTCAAGGATGATGGACAGTATTTAGGAGATTGGCTGCTACGCACACATATAACAGGACAAGATATATCTTTGGACAAGATATAACCGGGCATGGACACAGGTCAAGGAAGCTTTCCTTGAGAAATGCCGCTGAGGCTGCAGACTGAAGGGTGAAGAGTTGTTAACTAAGTGAAGAAGGAAAAACATTCTAACACAATCCCAACTGTATGTAACACTATTGAATTTACTGAAGAATCATCTTCCAAGTGGATGTCTCACAGGCAGGTAAAATTTCAACAAGTCTAAAATGAAAGGTGATGACTTCCCCAAAACCCATTCCTTCTAATCGTCCTTACCTAAGGAAAATGGCAGCTCCATCCTACCATCTTCTCCTCCACATGGAACTTCAAGGACTGGCACTTCTACCTCCAAAACAGCTCTAAAACCCAACCACCTCCACTGCTGCTGCCCAGGACCAAGCACCATCATGTCTCTGCTCAGATGATTACAACTGCCTCCTTGCAGGTCCCTCCGCCTCCACCGGCCCATTGTGGACTGTACTCCACACCGTAGCCAGAGTGATCACTTCTCTCTTGTGCTTAAAACTCTCCCCAGACTTCCTTATCATCCTCCAAGTAAAAACCAAAGGCCTTCCAGTGATCCACACAACGCTCTGTCTGATGAGACCCCTATACCACTGCCACACATTCATTTCCCTCACGTACATTTCCTATCCACTCTCACCGTGCTGGCTGCCTGAAGACTGTGTTATGCACACCCCAATTTCATGGCTTTTGGTCTTGCTGTTCCCTTTGCCTGGGATGTTCTTCCTGAAGTTAGATGCATGGCTTGCTCCCTCATTTCCCTTAGGGCTTTGCTCAAATGCCACTTTATCTGAGAGACCTAAGTAGAACAGCAATGCCCTGTCAAGACACCTTTTTTATCTTTTACCACTTTATTTTCTCCATAGAACCTATCACTGTGGCACATACTGAATATTTCACTGTTTCTTTATTT
>NW_003852433.1:15234897-15238558 GCF_000181295.1 Otolemur garnettii
GCCACCTTAGGTGTACGTGGCTGGCGCCTTAGCCGGTTGAGCTATAGGCGCCGAGCCTGTTTCTTTATTTACTATCTGTATCTTCCAATAAGCTCCATAAGTATCAACACTGATTGTTCACTACTGCATCCCCAGAACCCAGAACAGAACCAGGCATAGAGTCAGGGTTCAATAACTATTTGCTGAATGAATGAAGGGATGTCACTGGGACAACCAGTGCCTATAGTTTGGGGAAGACATTTTTGGGATGTCTGCCCAACTCACTACAACTCTCATCTTTGAGAACAATTTCTCCCCAAACAAGGTAGTCCGTGGCAGACACATTTATTCTATGTGATCAAATCCTTGGTACTGCTCTTTGGACCAGAGATAGTCAGCATGTGATCAAATGAGAATCTCTCAGGCTTTGGTACAAGGACTGAAAGTTGCTAGTTTCAGTATATGAAAGGTGCTAGAAGTAAAGCTTGTAAGTCAAGAAGCAGAAAAATCTGCTAAAGGAAAAGAAGAATGAAGCAAGGATCCTGGATACAGAGAGGATCGTGAGGTGAAGGAGGAGGATGGAGGGAAAGAGGAAGGCCCAAGGGTGTCCATTCCAACTTCAGTTCTGTAGTACCCTGTAGTCAGCTGCAATGTTCAAGCTGAGACCATAGTGCCCCCTGGCAGCTCAGGCCTACAGAACTCAAAAGGAAAGAGCAGGCACAGAGAGATGGCAAATAGCTTGTAAATGCAGCCATGCAATGTGCACCCCATTATGATGCACAAGGCTGATTCAAGTTTCAAGTAATGTGCACACTGCAGGCACAAAATTATACAACTATAACCTCCCTTTTCATTTTTTTAAGAATCAGTCTCATGTTAGCAGGATTTTACTTCATTTCAACAAATCTGAAAATATTATTCGCTTCTTTACATTCTTAAGCAGATATATGCAGGAGTTGTTTATACAGATCAGAAATGGACAACCTGAACTGGGCACAGTGGCACATGCCTAGAGTCCCAGCTACTCAGGAAGATCACTTGAGCCCAAGAGGACAAGGTTTCAGTGTGTCACGGTCATGCTTATAAAGAACCACTGCACTCCAGCCTGGGTAGCATAGCAAGACCTCATCTCTAAATACAAATTTTGAAATAAATAAAAATCAAAATAAAATAAGAGAATATGGGAAACATGATAAAGCCCACATTTGTATTTGTAAAATTCTTATGCCATCCTCTAGTCAAATATTTCTTTTCATTGTTTAAAAAACTGAAATGTTCTAGTATAAATTTTTCCCTGTACTAGCTGGGTAGGATTCTAGAGAATTGATTATAAAATATTTTAAATACAAAAAAAAAAAGTAAATAAAAGAAGAAAATATGCAATCAGGCTCTGTGCCTGTGGCTCAAGCGGCTAAGGCGCCAGCCACATACACCTAAGGTGGCGGGTTCGAATCCAGCCCGGGCCTGCCAAATAACAATGACGGCTGCAACCAAAAAATAGCTGGGCGTTGTGGCAGGCACCTGTGGTCCTAGCTACTTGGTAGGCTGAGGCAGGAGACTCGCTTGAGCCCAGTAGTTGGAGGTTGCTATGAGCTCTGATGCCACAGCACTCTACCCAGGGGGACAGCTTGAGGCTCTGTCTCAAAAAAAAGAAAAAAAAGAAAAAAGAAAATATGCAATCTGTAGAAAAGAACTAGAGACTTGGATTTGCAATGTTTTGATCATACAACATGTCCTAGAAGAGAGTCATCAACCTGAATTTATTTTAGCAGCAAAGGAGAAAAGAACCAAAGAGTTTCACAAGAGACTTTATATCTTAAAGTGTATTAAAAGCAAGATAACTTATAAGTCTCTTGTAGGTAAATATACTTGAAATGATATGTAGAGTTTTAGAAAACACCAGGAACTGGGCATAGAGACAAACAAAACATGGTTGTCAGAGTTAAATTACCAATGGCATTGCAATTTAGAGCTCTGGTTTGTTTTAAAGACCATCAGAGCACACTGTAAGAAGTAAATGACTGAAAATGTATCACCTTCTGGGAAATGACTAAGGTACAATCAGGAAAATTGTAATGCTTTGCTGTGATGGATTGAACTTCAGCTTCAGAGGATTTAAGATTATAATGCGTATCAGCTTCCCAGTATCTTAATTTTTTCCATAATAGCTTCTTCTATTCTCAGCCTTCTGTCCCTGGTTCCAACCTTAAAGGGCAATTTTTTCAAACAATTTGAGAAAAGAGTACATAAGGATCTAGAAAGTAGTCTACCAGGTATTTAGATATAGCTTCAGGTGTTTTTTTTATTTTTTTAATTGAGACAGAGTCTCACTTTGTCAACCTAGGTACAGTAACATGGCATCATAGCTCACAGCAACCTCAAACTTTTGGGCTCAAGTGATTCTCTTGCCTCAGCCTCCCTAGTAGCTTGGACTACAGGTGCCCGCCACAACGCCCAGCTATTTTTTTTGTTTGTTTGTTTAGCAGGTCTAGGCCAGGTTTGAAACCACCAGCCCCAGAGCATGTGGCCGGCGCCCTAACCACTCAGTACAGGCGCCTCAATAGCTTCAGTTTCAATGAAATGTTAGTGACTCTGATTCAATGCACAACAATTTTACCACTTTGATCTGACCTCTACAGAGAAGTTGTAAAGAACAGATGTGATCTCATTATTTTCCATTTCCCCCTAAAGCCAACTCAGTTTTTCCCCTTTTGGTGTTAATAAAGTATAAGATGACCGGAATTTGAAATGTCACAGTGTGAAATCATCAGATCAGCATTTAGAATCAACCATCTTTTTCCATGGCCAGAAGAGTCAGGCTAGGAGTTGGTTCTAAACTTATACCTTGACCTTGCCAATGGGATTATGCACAATGTATTGCTGCCACAAGATCCCACCACGGTACCAAATACCCTCACATAGTTTTTTGTTGAAAAAAATTAATTTTTAATTTTAAAAAATGCTATAATTTTTAAATATCTATTTTTTAAATGCTATAATATTTTAAGTTCATAGTCTCTCAACTATCATTTTTATTTTATTGACTTGTTTTTTAAAGACAGGGTCTTGAGCACCTACCAGTTTTAAAGGAAGAATAGGATTATTATGGGTCTACATTATGATAGATCTCATTATTGTTAATTATTTAATCAAAATTTTAATTTTAATAGGCACAGTGGCTCACACCTGTAAGCCTAGCATTCTGGGAGGTCAAGGCAGGTGGATAGCTTAAGTTCACAGGTTTGAGACCAGCCTGAGCAAAAAGAGAGACCGCATCTGTACTAAAAATAGAAAAACTAAGGCAAGAAGATCACTAGAGCCCAAGAGTTGGGGATTGCTATGAGGTATGACACTACAGCATTCTACCTAGGGTGAACAACTTAAGACTTTGTCTCAAAAAAAAAAAAGAAAGAAAAGGATTTTACAGATATTAAATATGTTCTCCAAAATCATGTCTAATATATAATAAAAGTAAGGATGAGTAACCATCATTTTTTCTTAAAATGGAACATTAAAAATGTTAATATTAACAGTAGTTGAGGGCGGTGCCTGTGGCTCAGTGAATAGGGGGCCCCATATACCTAGGGTTGTGGGTTCAAACCCAGCCATGGGGCTCGGCGCCTATAGCTCAACCGGCTAAGGCGCCAGCCACGTACACCTAAGGTGGCAGGTTCGAATCCCC
>NW_003852433.1:15238967-15245158 GCF_000181295.1 Otolemur garnettii
TTAAGCTCATGGGTTCGAGATTAGCCTGAGCAAAAGTAAGACCCTGTCTCTACTAAAAACAGAAAAACTGAGGCAAGAGGATTGATTGAGCCCAAGAGTTGGAATTTGTTGTGAGCTATGAGGCCACAGCATTCTATCCAGGGCAACAGCTTGGATAGAGCTTTCCAAAAAAAGAAAGATTGTCCATAATATCAATAATTGTTAATACTGGGTGGCAGGTACACTGCTGTAAATATCCTATTCTCTCTGCTTTTGTATACCATTAAAATTTTCAATAAAAAAATTATTTTAGGGCAGCGCCTGTGGCTCAAAGGGATATGGTATATTTAAACCCAGCGCCCCGGCCAAAAAAAAAAAAATTAATTTTTCATAATAAGTTTTGGAAAAATGACTTTTTTGCTCAAATTGTGATGAGAGGTTTCTAAAACTTTTATATCTAGTCACCCTACCTCTTAAGGCTTTCTGAAGATAAAATGAACATAATGAAATGAATGACAGCTGAAATGCTTTCTTTTATTACCTCAGCAGAATGAAGACAGCAGCGAGCTGGAGATTTTCAAATTCTGATTCATTGTTTATCTTCACTTTTTTATTGATGCTTTTTATTACCATTATTTTCCCTCTCTTAACTTGAAGCTCCCTTAAAGGTACTAACCCTGTCTGCCTTGTTCACCATAGTGTTCTCACAGTCTAATGCTTGGTATGAGTGAATAAAACCGAATTCAAGTCCCTGTTCTGCAACACTGAGCAAGGACTGAGAATGTTCTATTCTGTACCCATCCTCAGTGCTCAAATGCAATCAATATCTGTGATACTGGCTCAGGGCCTGTAGCTCAGTGGCTAGGGCACCAGCCACATACACTGGAGCTGGCAGGTTTGAATCCGGCCCAGGTCTGCCAAACAACAATGACAACTACAACCAAAAAATAGCTGGGTATTGTGGCAGGCACCTGTAGTCCCAGCTACTTGGGAGGCTGAGGCAAGAGAATCGCTTAAGCCCAAGAACTTGAGGTTGCTGTGAGCTGTGACGTCACAGTACTCTACTGAGGGTGACATAGTGAGACTCTGTCTCAAAAAAAATCTGTGATGGCTCGGCGCCTATAGCTCAACCGGCTAAGGCGCCAGCCACGTACACCTAAGGTGGCGGGTTCGAATCCCCAGCCCGGACCCGCCAAACAACAACGATGGCTGCAACCAAAAAATAGCCAGGCGTTGTGGCGGGCGCCTGTGGTCCCAGCTACTTGGGAGGCGGAGGCAGGAGACTCGCTTGAGCCCAGGAGTTGGAGGTTGCTGTGAGCTGTAATGCCATGGCACTCTGCCCAGGGGGACAGCTTGAGGCTCTGTCTCAAAAAAAAAAAAAAAATCTGTGATATGAATGTTAGTCAAATTACTTAACCTTCCTGAGCCTCAGGCATCTCATCTGTAAAAGGGAAATAATATCTATTTCACTAAGTTGTTCAGATATACCATGGCTAAGAGAACTTTTGCCCATTTATTCGTTTATACGTTCATTCAGTCCACAAATATTTATAAATTCTAGCTTCACAAAAAGTATGGAATAATCATTCCCAGAAAAACAGAACAGTAATAATAAAATGATATAAATCTTAGGCCAAGTACAATAGTTTACACCTATAATCCCAGTGCTTTGGGTGGCTGAGGCAGGAAGATTGCTTAAAGCCAGGAGTTTAAGACCAGCCTGAGCAAGACAGCAAGACTCCATCGCTACAAAAAAAATTTAAAGGCCAGGCACAGTGGCTCAGACCTATAATCCTTGCACTCTGGGAGGCTGGGGCAGGTGGATTGCTTGAGCTCACAAGTTAGAGACCAACCTGAGCAAAAGCAAGACCCCCATATCTACTAAAAATAGAAAACTAAGGCAAAGGATCACTTGAGCCCAAGAGTTGGAAGTTGCTGTGAGCTATGACGTCATAGCACTCTACCCAGGGCGATAGCTTGTGACTCTGTCTCAAAAAAAGAAAAAAAAAATTAAAGTAGCTGGGCATGAGGGTTCACACCTGTAGTCCTAACTACTAAGGAGCTTGAAGCAAGGGAATCACTTGAGCCCAGGAGTTCAAGATGACAGTGAACTTTGATTAGACCACTGCACTGCAGCCTGGGTGGCAGAGCAAAACCCTGTCTTTTAATAAAGAGATAGAGAAAGATGTAAATATGAGCTAAAGGCTCAGCACCCATAGTTCAGCAGTTAGGACACCGGCACATACACGGAGGCTGAGGGGTTCAAACCCAGCCCAGGCCTGCCAAACAACAATAACAAGTGCAACAAAAAAATAGCAGGTGTTGTGGTGTGCACCTGTAGACCAAGCTACTCGGGAAGCTGAGGCAAGAGAATCACTTAAGCCCAAGAGTTTGAGGGTTGCAGTGAGCAGCGACACCACAGCACTCTAACCAGGGTGACAGCTTGAGACTCTATCTCTAAATAAATAAATAAGAGCTAAATATCCATTCAACAAATATTTATGGAGTTTCTGCTGTGTATCAGCACCGTGCTGCTATGTGGTAAGGGTAACTATGAAGGTAAAAATGCCTCAATCCTTGCCTTTGAAGACATTTTCTAGGGCCGGGCACAGAGGCTCATGCCTATAATCCTAGCACTCTAGGAGGCCTAGTAACTGGACTGCTTGAGCTCACCAGTTCAAGACCAGCCTGAGCCAGAGCAAGAAGTCATCTTTAAAAATAGCCAGGCATTGTGGTGGACACCTGTAGTCCTAGCTACTCGAGAGGCTGAGGCAAGAGAATCACTTAAGCCCAAGAGTTTGAGGTTGTTGTGAGCTATGACGGTACAGCACTCTACCCAGGGCGACAAAGTGAAACTCTGTCTTAAAAAAAAAATTTTTCGGCTCAGCGCCTGGGGCAAAAGCGGCTAAGGCGCCAGCCACATACACCTAAGGTGGTGGGTTCGAATCCCCAGCCTGGGCCCGCCAAACAACAATGATAGCTGCAACCAAAAAATGGCCAGGCATTGTGGCGGGCGCCTGTAGTCCCAGCTACTTGGGAGGCTGAGGCAGGAGACTCGCTTGAGCCCAGGAGTTGGAGGTTGTTGTGAGCTGTGATGCCATGGCACTCTATCCAGGGGGATAGCTTGAGGCTCCGTCTCAAAAAAAAATTTTTTTTCTGTCAAATGGATGAGAAAGAAATTATGGTAATAGGTATGTGACATATAAGAATACAAATGAAGACAGCACATTCCCACCAGGGACATTCTCCTACCCAAGCTGATTTCAGGAAAGAAATAGTTTGTTTAACTTCCCAGCGTTATCAATTTGAACTCTCAAATTGAAGCCTCCATGAGATGTTTCTCTTTCACTTATTCATGGTACTAAGGCTACAGATTCTAAAGACCCCAGTGCATGCTGGAAATCTTCCAAAGGAATTCGATCCTTTTGTTTTTCTGAGATTTTGCCAAAAGTCCAAACCAAAAGAGCCAAATGGAGCTGTTGGCTCACCCGATGAATACTAACTGCCAACTCCCTTCTCTCAGTACACAATGCTCTTCTATTTCAAAGAAGGCCCCTCAGCAACTTGTTCCATGTCAATCAATGGCCAAATTAAGAAAGGACGTCAGATTCAAATTTTTCGGATTCAATTCCAAACACAAGACCAACTTCTTGTCCATTAAAAATAGGATTTAATGACTCGCATAAAAACAATTTTTTAACAACTTACCTCAAATTCTTCCCAAAAGCCTTGTTTGACTTTATCTGTGGTCTCAGCCAATTTGCTTAGTTCTCGAACCCTGCTTTCTATTTCAGCAGCATTAATACGAGTTGTGTTGAGGGGCTAATCAAGTTCAGTAGTTGATGTAAATTAAAGAAAATAATTAAAGAAAAAAGTGTTAACGCACCAAAAGAGATTTCTATGTCAATATTCATAAAGGCAAAAAAACAGAGGGTTCACAAGACCCAGTAACTCGCAATAAAAATTTTCCCAATAGGTTCATTTTCTCTTCTGTTTTGTCAAGAGCCCTATTTTTCTGTGATCCCCAACATACACTTTACTCTGCTGATATAAATTCAAACCTATTTTTCTTTATAAATTGACCACACATTATTTAGAGAGATAATATCGTTTGCAATTATCATAAGGGTGAAGTCTTTTTACAGACACATACAGGAATAATATAACATCTGGGATTTGTGCCAAATACTATAGGAGGTGGCCAGTGGGTAGAGTAATAAGTAAATAAAGATTTGATGAGCTGATCATAATTGAAGGTAGGTGATGAGTACAGGGAGGCTGATGATACTAATCTTCCTCCACAGGTTAGCAAAATTCTATATTAGGACTTTTTAAGCTCTGTAAGAAGGAGTTTTAGCTTTCTAACATGCTTACCTGCTTGAGTTGCAGTACTGTACCCAAAGTTTCTACCATAGGATTCTTCTTGTAATGTTCCACAAGATCTGTTAAAGAATCGAACCGCTCTCCTCCACCAACATCGTATTTTAGTTCCTTTCAAGACAAAAAGATGTTTATTAGCATTTATTACTTTCATGTTAAACTGCTGTTTTTCCTGCACTCCCACATTCACTGCAGCATTATTCACAATAGCCACTACATGGAAACGACCTAAGCATCCATCAACTGATGAATAATAAAAGGGGAGGTTGTAAATATACTAAAAGCACAGAAGACCTTGACTATATGAGCAAAGAAAATCTAACTTCGAATGTAATGGTATCTGTTTTCTCCCAGCAGAAAAATCACCCAAAGATGACATTTCACCAAACCCACAGTTCAACTGAAACTTTACCTGACAGCGAATCATGACATGGGTCACTTTAGATTTGCCGTCATTGCTCTCCCCTTTGTCATCACCAGTGCGCACAGAGAGAACAAAATCTCCGGGGTGACTCTGGCTCTCTCGTACAAGAAAGCTACCATGCTTTCCTTTTTCAGTTAGTAATTTCTCTGCTTCTTTCCCAGAGAGGTGTCCATGAAACCACCTAAATTTTAAAAAAAATAAAAATGAATTGAACTTTGCCATGGGTTCACAACATTCCTTCACAAAACTACGACCGTGTTTCCCTGAAAATAAGACACTGTCTTATATTTATTTTTTCTTAAGAAGACACACTAGGGCTTATTTTCAGGGGATGTCTTATTTTTTATTAAGTATTATGCAACAATCTACATTTATTCAAATACAGTTCAGTCATCTTCTTCCGGAACCTGACAGGGGAGCCGACCTTGTCGGTGGGGCTGGCGCTGGTGACATGTGAACTCCTTTCCCCTAGCCTTTCGCACGTGTGCAATAGGATGCCTGCGACTGCAGTTACCACATGCGCACACGCACAAGTGCAAACAGCTGGGAGAAAGGAGCTGTAGCAGATAAAAGGTATTCCAGTCTTCCTTACCGCTCCGCCCCAAAATGCATGGTGTGGCTATGCAGCATATCTGGCTATTTTTTTTGTTGTTGTTGCAGTTTGGCCGGGGCCAGGTTCATCCACCACCCCTGGTATATGGGACTGGCGCCCTCCCCACTGGGCCACAGGTACCACCCTCTATAGCAGTTTTTTATTATAAATGCATAGCCATGCCCATCACTAGGTCTTATTATTGGGGTAGGACTTATATTTAACAAATGCATAGAAATCCTGCTAGGGCTTATTTTTTGGGTAGGTCTTATTTTGGGGGAAACACAGTATATATATATATATATATATATATATATAATCAGTGCTCCTAAATACAATTTTGAAACAGGCATATTCCTCCAAGGAATTGATCAAATCAATCTCATATATGACTGAATGTGCATCCCAAGCAGGCAGGAAAAATGACTAAGATGACTAAGAATCACCGCTAAACTTCTTAAATGAGCTCATAGCCATGTGGAGATAAATATCCTCAATCTTTCTTGTTTTCTTCTAAATGCTGCATTTTAAAAAAAAATGCAGTTTGTCATTTTTATATTACCCAATCCTAAAAAGACAAACTATTTAATCACAGCCATTAAAAGAAGTTATAATAAAATACTGCTATAGAGGGTGGCACCTGTGGCTCAGTGGGTAGGGCACCAGCCCCATAAACCAAGGGTGGCGGACGAACCCGGCCCCGGCCAAACTACAACAACAACAAAAAAATAGCCAGGTGTTGTGGCGGGCCCCTGTAGTCCCAGCTACTCTGGAGGCTGAGGCAACAGAATCACCTAAGCCCAGGAATTAGAGGTT
>NW_003852433.1:15245539-15261369 GCF_000181295.1 Otolemur garnettii
AAAAAAAAAAAAAAAAAAAAGAAAATCATTTTCAGTGTCATTGCTTTGATATATAAATCCTATCACTTAAAAGTATTTTTATTATAAAGTATTTCAAGCATTCCAAACTTTTCCACCTTTATTACCCATATTTAACAGCCTCCAATGTCTTTGGACTATATGATGATTATCACCCCAACCTTTAGTGTACATAAGACTTAGCATAGGGATTGGGAGAGTGCTAAAACTATGAATTCCCACACCCCACAACCAGAGATAATCAATATATTTAGTCTAAATGGGGCACAGGACTCTGCATTTTAACCAGCTCACCAGGCAGTCCTGATGTAGACAGTCCAAGGTCATTCAAGGACAGACTTTGAGAAAATATTACCCTAAGTTAGAATGGAAAACACCTTCACACAGTCCTATTAAAAAGGTGGCTCTTTCCCTCTATTCATGGTAAGAGAGCAAGCACTATCATGGCAAGTAATGCTAATGATTCCTTACCAAAAGAATATATTTTTTGAGTTATTTTTCATCCACATTCAACTGAAAGGAGTAAAATTTAGAAATAAATTGCACAGAGTTGGGTAACAGTTTTTCTTTTTGCTTGAAACTACAGTGGTCACTGGAGAAAGAAATTATCAGCACATAATAGCACTGACATAAAGGTGTAAGCTGAAAAAACATACCCAAAGATAGAAAATACACAAACTAATTGAGAGACCTTGAATTTGTACCAAGTCAGAGAGGAGACTTGGCATGTAGAAAAAAATACGATTAATACAAAAAGTCAAGCCCATGCTTTCATCAGCTTCGTTCCAATGCAGGGGAAAAGATCGCTAAAATAATACAATTCCCTCTTAGCAAGGTCATTCTCACACAACTGCGGATATAACACTAAAAGCTGATACTCTGAGTTCTCTGCTTTTCCACTGTTGAGCTCAAACTGACATCTGTTGGTGGCACTGCTGAATAACTGGTTGGGAGCCACCACAGAGAACTGCTGCTATTTTGGTGTCTCCATTATCACTTGCCTTCCTCTAATAACTCTCAAAGATTATCAGCTGAAGCTCAGTAAATCTTAAAATTAACACATGTACCAAATACATACAGAAACAGTATAGAGATCCCTGAAGGATGAATGTAAGTAACACTGGTTGAAGCTTGTGCAAGAAAAGGGTCCTCTAAGAATAATTCAAAGCTATTGTTCTTACTTTAATAACACTGTACTTGAAGGATGACAGCTTAGAAAACAGATAGAAGCCCTTGGAGTCACACAGTCACACACAGACCTCCACAATGCATTTGTGTAACACAAACAGCACAGGAGAGGAGCAGACTTGGTGATCACTAAAATGCCACTGACCTTTCAGAGGTAGGATCTGCACAATTCAGAGGATATTTGAGCTCAATAACATCTCCATTCTTCTCTTTTAATTGCCCATGATGTTCCATGTAATACTGGACCAACTCAGCCAAGGTGGCAAACTTCTCCCCACCATACAGGTCATAGTAATCACCAGTGTTCTGGATCTTGATGTGAGTGACAGCTCCATTTCTTCTAAAATAGTCCATTGAGGAGACAAATAAAAGAGTTATACCAGTAAAAATGGACCTGATTGTTTTCCACTATGTCAGATTTCACCTAAATGTTGAAAAAAACCACAGGATTGAATCTACCCCCTCCCACAATGGGTGAAATAACGACAATTAGTTTACCTTGTATATCTTCTATTTTGAATGACTGCCCTACCAAATTACTTACATTAAGTAATAATAATTGTTCTCATCATTGGCCCAGAGCCTGTAGCTCAAGCGGCTAAGGCACCAGCCACATACACCAGACCTGGCAGGTTTGAATCCAGCCCAGGACTGCCAAACAACAATGACAACTACAATCAAAAAATAGCTGGGGGCAGCACTTGTGGCTCAGTGAGAAGGGCGCCAGCCCCATATACTGAGGGTGGTAGGTTCAAACCCAGCCCCAGCCAAACTGCAACAAAAAATAGCCGGGTGTTGTGGCAGGCACCTATAGTCCTAGCTACTTGGGAGGCTGAGGCAAGAGAATCGCCTAAGCCCAGGAGTTGGAGGTTGCTGTGAGCTGTGAGGCCACTGCACTCTACCAAGGGTGACAAAGTAAGGCTCTGTCTCAAAAAAGAAAATAAAAATAGTCAGGCATTGTGAGGGGAGCCTATAGTCTCAGCTACTTGGGAGGCTGAGGCAAGAGAATCGCTTAAGCCCAGGAGTTAGAGGTTGCTGTGAGCTGTGATGCCACAGCATTCTACCCAGGGCGATAGCCTCAGCTTGAGGCTCTGTCTCAAAAAAAAAAAAAAAAAAAAAATTGTTCTCATCAGTAACTGACCAAGGTCATATATAATTAAAATCAAAATTGGTGGCACCAATAGCTCAGTGGGTAAGGTCCTGGCCACATACACTGACAGTGGTAGGTTCGAACCTACCCCAGGCCAACTAAACAACAATGGCAACTGCAACAAAATATAGCCAGGCATTGTGGTGGGCACCTGTAGTCCCAGCTATGTGGGAGGCTGAGGCAAGAGAACCACTTAAGCCCTAGAGTTTGAGTTTGCTGTGAGCTGTGACACCATAGCGCTCTACACAGAGTCACACTCTGTCTCAAAAAAAAAAAATTAAACACACTTTTTTGCCCAAAAGAAGTAAAATTATATAGCCACCAAAATACTTTTACAAGCATATTCATTATAGCCTTTTTTAATAGAAAGAAATTTTACTATTTTTTAATCACAAAATGTATAAATAAATAGTGTCATACTCATACATTGGAATACTATGCAGCAAAATTTTTTTTTCAAGAATTGATGTTATGGGCGGCGCCTGTGACTCAAAGGAGAGGGATGCCAGATAAACTGGAGGTGGCGGGTTCAAACCCAGACCCAGCCAAAAACTGCAAAAAAAAAAAAAAATTCATTTTAAAGACACACAATCAGACAAGTACAGTGGCTCCCGCTTGTAACCCCAGTATTTTGGGAAGCTAAGGCAGGAGAATCACTTGAATTCAGGAGTTCAACACCATCCTGGACAACAAGAGAGATCCTATCCCTCAAAAAAATAAATTTTTTCTTTACTTAGCTGGATGTGGTTGTGTGTGCCTATAGTCCCAACTATTTGGGAGGCTGAGGCAGGAGGATTGCTTGAGCCCAGAAGTTTAAGGTTACAGTGAACTATGATAATGCCACTGCTCTAGGCAACTGAACAAGACCCTGTCTAACAACAATGACAAAAAGAGATCAGAAGGATCACTAAAGGTTTTCTGTAAGTTAAAAAAAAAAAAAAGAAAGAAACTTCAAGGAAGTATATTTTGTATTCTACTTTATATGTAAAAAGATTAAATCAATAAAACCAAAGAAAATCTGATTAGAAACAGAAAGAAATAAATCAACCTGCCAAGTTCATAAACAGAGAGAAAATCAATTCCAGTAACTTTTAAACAGAGCACTGACTTTAAATTTTCAGTGAGATAGTAGTTTAAGAACAAGATTCCCTAAGAAATCTTGAACTTTATCTAATAGGTTTCTAATTAATGCAAATGGTATAAGTAGTTCTAAAACTATATTTGTACCATAGGATTGGAATAATAAAATAATAAAAAGTTGAGGGGAAAGGAAAAAAGAAAAAGAATAATTTGTTCTGTACTCCTGGCCCTGAAACTTATTAGCTATGAGATTAGCTTACTAACTAAATCCCTGTGCCACAGTTTCCACACCTAGAAAATGAAGATAACAGTGGTACTTATTCACAGGCTATTGTAAAAATTAAATAAAATAATAATGTGTAGAGTGCTCAGCACACCTGCCTATATCACCCTCGGTAGCGTGCCATGGTGTCACAGCTCATAGCAACCCCAAACTCCTGGGCTCAAGCGATTCTCCTGCCTCAGCTCCCAAGTAGCTGGAATTACAGGCTCCAGCCACAACACCCGGCTATTTTTTGTTGCAGTTGTCATTGTTTAACTGGCCCAGGCCGTGTTCAAACCCACCAATGTCGGTGCATGTGGCTGGCGCCATAACCACTGTGCTATGGGCACCAAGCCAGTAGATCATCCAAACTCTTAACAGCACAAATGTGATAAGACATTGGGTTAGAAGTCTGTACTGAAACAAGCCCAGAAAACGTATGAAAGCTTCCACCTCCTTGTAGTAAAAAGGAAGTGAAAGCCAATGACTTTTTCTCCAAGAAAATAATCTATGTCAAAAAGGAACTTCCGGGGCGGCACCTGTGGCTCAAAGGAGTAGGGTGCCAGCCCCATATACCAGAGGTGGTGGGTTCAAACCCAGCCCCGGCCAAAAAAAAAAAAAAAGGAACTTCCCAAGTCTCAAAGAGATCCTAAATCAATTCTCAGAAATATGTTTTATTTATCTCTTTATTTAAAAATACTAAATTTATAGGTTCTAAGGAGTAAGACAAAAATAAAAACTAATCAAATAAATAATAGTAGTATTAATAAAAGCAAATTCATAAAGCAGTTCACTTCTAGCTCCTAGAATGAGCTACTATAAGGAGAATAAGAGACAGTCTATTTCTACAAACTCTCCCACACCTGCTCAAAGAGACATGTCCCAGGATGCTCACGATACTGTTCATAAAACTTTAGAACACACACAAAAAACCCCAATGACTGTCACTAAGAGACTGGATAAACTAACATGCTCATATCATTTGACTATTACATAGCCACTAAAATTAATAATTAGATCTCTACGTACCAGTATAGAACTCAGACTTTTAAAAAGAAAATTGCAAAATGATACATACCTTATAAATCCATTTACGTAAATTTTAAAAACACACAAACAGACTTTCTATTGTTCATGTGCAGTATAAGTATCAAAACGTGTTTAGGAAGAATACATGCCAATCTCTTGATGGTGGTTTCCTCCGGGGACTGAAACCAGGCAAGGAGACAGAGGGGACCACAACTTCCTCAGTCAAGTTTTATTTCTTGACAAAGGAAAGTGATCTGAAGGAACCCTAAAAAAGTACTATTCCCATTAAGAAAATAACAGAAAGCCCAGCCTGAGCAAGAGCGAGACCACATCTCTAAAAATAGCCGGGCATTGTGGCTGGCGTCTATAGTCCCAGCTACTCGGGAGGCTGAGGCAAGAGAATCGCTTAAGCCCAAGAGTTTAGGGTTGCTGTGAGCTATGACACCAGTGTTGTACTCTACCAAGGGCGATAAAGTGAGACTCTGTCTCAAAAAAAAAAAAAGAAAAGAAATACATGGAGAAATGTCAGACCTAGGTTCAAGATGTATGGAATAGCTCGGCGCCTGTGGCTCAAGCAGCTAAGGCGCCAGCCACATACACCTAAGGTGGCGGGTTCGAATCCAGCCCGGGCCCACCAAACAACAATGACGGCTGCAACCAAAAAATGGCCAGGCGTTGTGGCGGGCGCCTGTAGTTCCAGCTACTTGGGAGGCTGAGGCAGGAGACTCGCTTGAGCCCAGGAGTTGGAGGTTGCTGTGAGCATGATGCCATGGCACTCTACCCAGGGGGATAGCTTGAGGCTCCGTCTCAAAAAAAAAAAAAAAAAAAGATGTATGGAACCAGGATAGAGCCCTAGAGGTAGGGTGACCAGACATTCCGATTTTGGCAGGACAGTCCCGCTTTTCAACAATTTGTCCTGCGACCCGCGGCGTTTTAAAAAAGTCCCGATTTTTGGAAAGATGCATGAACGGGCTGGAGAACAAGAAGGGAATATACAGTTTTCGGCGCCATATGGCTATTTCGCCAGAATATGAGTTTTACATTATTTTTGTTAATTTTACAATGTTAAACTGTAATAAATAATTGCTGAGAAGTGATTATCGAGAACTGCTTATCAATTTGCCTTGTTGTCAGGCCCTGCCCTGCGCCCGCTCCGCCCCCACTCTGCTCTCCACCCCCATGTTGTCCCACCTTACAGTTGTTAGAATCTGGTCACCCTACCTAGAGGGCTTAAGAACTCCATGGCCTGGCTCCGCACCTGTGGCTCAAGTGGCTAAAGCACCAGCCACATACACCTAAGGTGGCGGGTTTGAATCCAGCCCAAACCGCCAAACAACGATGGATGCAACCAAAAAAAAATAGTCGGGTGTTGTGGCGGGTGCCTGTGGTCCCAGCTACTTAGAAGGCTGAGGCAGGAGACTCGCTTGAGCCCAGGAGTTGGAGGTTGTTGTGAGCTGTGATGGCACTCTACCCAGGGGGACAGCTTGAGGCTGTCTCAAAAAAAAAAAGAACTCCATGGCCTGCCCCAGCACACCCTCAGTGGGGTCCCCAGGGGAGAAGAAATGCCCTTCATTACGCCCGTTCGGCTCAATGCCCAAGCCTCTCACTCTGAGGAGTCCACACCCCAACACAGCAGCAAGGCAGGCCTTCAAACTCTTCGTCAGAGTAGAAAGTTGTCCAAGTTGTTGTGTTACGTGTTACCATTTCCTGCCTGGAAAACATGCTCAGGATTCTCTCTTTTAATTCCAACTTACCTAACAGAAAGTGTAAAGTCTCCAGGGTTACTTTTACTGGGCCTTGCCAAAAAACTGCCATCAACTCCTCTTGTCAACAGTAGGTTTTCTGCCTCCACGCCAGTGATATTTGGGTGAAACCATCTTTAAAAACAAAGAGAGAAAAAGATGAAAAACAAAAGACTCTGTCAGCACTACTTTCCACAACAACACAGCTAAGATGCCTTACAAAGGGGAATAATTAATAGAAATACAAATTGAGACCTCCCTTGTCCCTTTACCCTCCTGTCCTTGGTCAGTGACTCCTCTCCTGTTTCCCTTGGTAGGGCCTGGGATCTGTGGGTACCAGAGCCTGGGGACCTGGGGACCTGGTCAAAGGTGGAGGTATTACAATAGAGCACTGATGGGGCTAGGGCCAAAAAAACTGACCACACGGTCAGACTACTGAGCCCATGGAACGAGACTAAGCAAAAATAAATAAGTAAATAAATCAACTACCTAACAAATAAGTAAACATATATCAGTGCAAACTCTAATTTTTGATATACCTATAAAACAGATCCACAGATAGGCAAATGAAAATACTGGACTATATCTGTCTAAATGTATGTGTGTTTATGAACACATTACACATACCTGCATTTCCTATTCTGAAGGGGTTTGGAAGCAATGAAGCAATCAGCACATCTTAAAAAACCCTTATCTTGGTTTCTAACTACCATAGTACAATAAAACAAACAGGGCTCCTTGGAGAAATGGCTAATTCCAGGGCTGGGGCAGTAAGAGTAAGAAGATGAGGATGAGGTTGGAACATCTTGTTGTGTAAAGATAAAAAAAGAGTTCCAAAAAGGACATGTCAAAAGGATACAGGAGCCAACTTGAAGGATTTACCACTGGCCAAAGTAGAGGCAATTTGTACCTCAAAATAAGCAATTTTATTAATCGATTAGAACACACTGAATAAAACAGGAAACCAAGAGTCCATACGGATATTAATTTTTAAAAAACTAATTCATGGGCCAGCCACATACTCTGAAGGTGGTGGGTTTGAGCCTGGTCTGTGCCTGCTAAACATTAAGCCCAAGAGTTTGAGGTTGCTGTGAGCTGTGACACCACAGCACTCTACCAAGGGGAACATAGTAAGACTCTGTCTAAAAAGCAAAAACCAAAAAACTAATTCATATTCCTCATAAAATTAAACATGGAATTATCATATGACCCAGAAATTTCACTTCCAAGTATATACCCAAAATAACTGAAAATAGAGATTCAAATAGATGTTTCCCTACTGCCCATGTTCACAGCAGCATTATTCACAAAAGCCACAGGTAGAAGAAAACCAAATGTCCACCAATGGATGAATAAACAACATGGATGAACCTTGAAAGCACACTAAGTGGCCGGGTGCAGTCGCTCACATTTATAATCCTGGCACTCTGGGAGGCCGAGGCAGGTGAATTGCATGAGCTCAGGAGTTCAAGACCAGCCTGAGCAAAAGTGAGACCTAATCTCTAAAAAATAGCTGAGCACTGTGGCAGACACCTGTAGTTCCTCCTACTGGGGAGGCTGAGGCAAGAGGATCTCTTGAGGCCAAAGAGTTGAGGTTGCTATAAGCTGTGATGTCATGGCACTATATTGAGGGTGACAAAGTGAGACTCTACTCCCCCTAAAAAGGAAACATACTAAGTGAAATAAGCCAGTCACAAAAGAACAATGTTATGGTTTGGATGCCTGTCTCCTCTAAAACTGATGTTGAAACTTAATCCCCATAGTAACAATACTAAGAAGCAGGACCTTTTTTTTTTTTTACAACTAAATATTTAATGATGGTTATGATAAGTGCTAGGGAGAGAACGATAGAGGGCTCTGAGAATCACTCCGGGTAAGGGGAGGCAGCAGGCATCAATGGCCCTGCTTTGAACAGAGGCAGGATCTGCAGCCATCAGCCTCCACAACGGGGCTGCCAAGTTCATCACTGAAGTCAGTCTCTTCTGCTTGGGAAGAAGCAAGACCTTTGAGAGGTGATTGGGTCATGAGGATTCTGCCCTCATGAATAGATTTTTCCATTTACAGATTAATAGATTCATGAATTAATGGGTTATAGAGGCATTGGGTTGTTATCAAAAGAGTGGGTCTATTATAAAAGCCACTTGGGCCATCTCTCATGGGCCCCCTTGCCCTGTACCACTTTAGGACTTCGCAGAGTCCCCACCAGCAAGAAGGCAGTACAATCACAAATAATAAATGTAGAATGAAAGAGGGAATTAGAAAATCACATTTGGCACTCTTCATATTAATAGTTCAGGCAAGAATCCTTAATGGATCCTAAAATCAGTAGGCAAACATTGCAGGAAGGACAGGATATTTACAGCAATTAATCCAAAGCACCTCCCCACAAAAAGCTTATTAATTACTTGTTAATAAATAAAAAACACACTAATGAACTTCACAGTAGAAAAATTCGACAAATATCATCAGACAAATCCCCAATAAGTGGCATTCCACAACTAACTGGCATGTACTCCTCAAAAATGTCACGGGGTGATGGGGAGGACAGCAAAGAACTATCCAGACTAAAGGCCAGTAACGACTTAACAGGAAATACAGTGCACCACCTGGATAATATGATGCGGAAAGGGATGAAAGGAAAGAAGAGTGTTGATTGTTTTGTCTTTTGCTATAAAGGACATTACTGAAACAATCTGAAAGGGGCCTAAGAATTTGGTAACAGTGCTGTTATAATGTAAACTGATGATATACCATGGCTATGTGACCAATTGTCCTTGTTTTTAGGAAATATACTCTCAAGTATTAAATATTTTGCAGCAGTGAGACGTGTATCTTTTGTGTAAATCTGAAATCATTTCAAAATAAATTTTAAATTTTTTTTAGAGACAGGGTCTCACAGTCACCCAGGCTGGACTGCAGTGACTGCCTCAGTCCCCCAGGTAGCTGGTACTAAAGATGTGTGCCATCACATCTGGCTAACTTTTTCTTTTAGGACGACAGAGTCTCACTCTGTTGCCTTTGGTAGAGTGCCTTGGTGTCACACAGCTCACAGCAACCTCCAGCTCCTGGGCTTAGGCGATTCTCCCGCCTCAGCCTCCCAAGTAGTTGGGACAACAGGAGCCCACCACAATGCCCGGCTATTTTTTTTCTTGTTGTTGTTGTGTTTGGCTGGGGCCAGGTTTGAACCCGCCAACCTTGGTATATGGGGCCAGCACCCTACTCACTGAACCACAGGTGCCGCCCTGACCTGGGCAAGTTATTTACCTCATATTCCTCATCTGCAAAATGAAGATGATATTTCTTAGGTTTATTTTAAGAATAAACAGAGAGGCCAGGTGCTAGAGTGAGACTTCATCTCTAAAAATAGCCAGGCATTGTGGTGGGCGCCTATAGTCCCAGCTACTTGGGAGACTGAGGCAAGAGAATTGCTTAAGCCCAAGAGTCTGAGGTTGCTGTGAGCTATGATGCCACAGCACTCTACCAGGGGTGACAAAGTGAGACTCTGTCTCAAAAACCAAAAAAAAGGAAGAAGAATAAACTGAGAACCCATACAATGAACATATTATTCAGCCACAGAAAGAAATGAAATACAGTATTGATAAATGCTACAACTATAATGAACCTTGAAAACATTATGCTGTGAGAAAGAAGCCAGACACAAGAGGCCACATGCTGTATGATTTACTGATAGGAAATGTCCAGAGTACACAAATCTATAGAGAATGAAAGCAGATTAGTACTTGCTTAGTGCTGGCAGGAGGCAGGAAATGAGGGAATATAGCTAACAAGTAGGGGGTTTCTTTTTGAAGAAATGAAATGTCCTATAATTGTGATCATTGCAATGCATGAATATACTAAAAACCACTGAACTGGGGTGGCGCCTGTGGCTCAGTGAGTAGGGTGCCAGCCCCATATACCGAGGGTGGCGGGTTCAAACCCGGCCTCAGCCAAACTGCAACAAAAAAATAGCCAGGTGTTGTACTGAGCACCTGTAATCCCAGCTACTTGGGAGGCTGAGGCAAGAGAATCACCTAAGCCCAGGAGTTGGAGATTGCTGTGAGTAGTCTGATGCTGCCATGGCACACTACCAAGGGCAATAAAGTGAGACTCTGTCTCTAAAAAAACAAACAACAAAAAAAAACCCCACTGAACTGTATAATTCTTTGTTTATTTGTTTTTAGAGTCAGAATCTCACCTGATCACCCTCAGTAGAGTGCCATGGCACCACAGATCACAGCAACCTCCAACTCCTGGGCTTAGGCAATTCTCTTGCCTCAGCCTCCCAACGAACTGGGACTATAGGCACCCACCACAATGCCCAGCTATTTTTTTGTTGCAATTTGGCCAGGAAAGGGTTTGAACTTGGTATATGAGGCCGGCACCCTACCCACTGAACCACAGGCGCCACCCTGAACTTTAAATGAGCAAATTGTATGGTATGCCAATAATATCTCAATAAAGCTCTTTAAGAAAAGAATAAGCTGAGATAAGACCAGATATGGTGGCTCAAGTCTATAATCTTCACACTCTGGGAGGCCAAGGTGGGTAGACTGCCCACCACAGGTTCCAGACCAGCCTGAGCAAGAGTGAGACCCCATCTCTAAAAGCAGCTGGGTGTTACGGTGGACACCTGTAGTTCCAGCTACTCGGGAGGCTAAAGAAAGAGAACAACTTGAGCCCAGGAGTTTGAGATTGCTAGGAGCTATGAGGCCATGGCACTCTACCAAGGGTGAAAAAGTGAGACTCTGTCTGGAAAAAAAAAAAAGTTCTAACAATAGCAAACTAGGATGACTATAGTTAGCTACAATATATTGTACATTTCAAAGTAGCTAGGAAGGAAAACTTGAAATGTTATCATGTTATCAACATACAGAAATGATAAATACTCAAGGTTATGGACATCCCAAATACCCTGACTTGACCATTACACATTCTATGCATATAACAAATACTTATATGTACTCCATAATATGTAAAATATTACATATCATAAAAGAAAATAATTCTAATAAAAATACAAAGAAAATGAGGGAAGAGTGCAGTGGATACTATTTATACAGGGTGGCTGTAGAAAGCATCAGTGGTTAGGTAAGATTTGAACAGAGACCCTGAAAGAAGGAGGTAGCAACATTCACACACAGAGGAGAGGGACATGCAAGCAAAAAGAAGAGAAAGTTCAAGGGCACAGGGGCACACTGTATTTGACATGTACAAGTGCTACTCAAGATACCGATGTGGCTGGAGCAGATCAGGCAAGGGATGGAGGATACAAGAATCCAGTGAGTGAATGAAAGGCTAGATCACACAGCATCTCAGAAGACACTGTAAAAACTGTAGGCTTTATTTTTGTGAAACGGGTAAGGACTGGAGGGTTTTAGGCAGAGAAGCAACATGATCTAACTTATTTTTAAATGATCCTCCAAACTACTATGTGAGAGCAAGGATAGAAGCATCCACATCAGTCAGAAAACCACCACAGGCTAGGCACAGGGGGCTCATGCCTATAATTCCAGCATTGTGGGAGGCAGAGGCAGGAAGATTACTTGAGGCCAAGAGCTCAAGATCAGCCTGGAAAACATAGAGAGACCCTATGTCTCTAAAAAATAAAAAATAAAGAAAGCCATCACAACAAGCCAGGCAAGAAACGATGATGCCAAGCACTGAGGCAGCAGCAAGAGGAATGGTAGTGAGGAAGAGAGATAATAATAGACCAGGAATAATGTAAGGGTAGTCAACAGGATCTGCTAATGGATGACACACAGAATGGGAAAGAAAAAAGGGAACAAGACTAACTCCTAGGTTTGGGGCCAAGACAACTGGAAGATTGAAGGTACCATGTGCGAGATGTAAAAATGGGGGATAAGGAGGAAAATCAAATGTTAGACTTGGTATGTGTCAAGTCTCAGATGCCTAGTCACTCAAGTATTAGGGACATACTAAGGACTAAATGTTAGATATTATTATTGGCAACCGTAAGAATAAATATGATTGCTTTAACAATAATCAGAAAATGTAAGAATCCAGATGCAGTCTGACTCCAACTTTCCTATTGTTCACATTAAGTTAAATTATTTTTTATCTTCCCTATAGCACCTCCTTAGACCTTTAGGGGAAATCTACATATCATTCTGATTAACTATTGTCTTAAAGAAAAATATCAAGTTTCAGATCAAAAGAATAAAATAATAGTTTACTTTTTAATTCCTCTGAAAGCTTGTCAGAAAATCAAGACAGAATTTTACCCAGGAAAAAATCAACCTTAATTTATTTGATACCTATTACTCTAGCATCCCGTACTTTTCTATGCTGTATGGTTAAACTATCCAATTTAAAAAATAAAAATATGCCTTGGCGCCAGTAGCATAGTAGTTACAGCGCCAGCCACATGTACTAAAGTTGGCAGGTTCGAATGGGGCCCAGGCCAGCTAAACAACAATGACAGCTGCAACAAAAAAATAGCCGGGCGTTGTGGCAGGCACCTGTAGTCCCAGCTACTTGGGAGGCTGAGGTAGGAGAATCGCCTGAGCCCAAGAGTCTGAGATTGCTGTGAGCTGTGATGACAAAGTACGCTACCGAGGTTGACATAGTGAAACTCTGTCTAAAAAAAAAAAGAAAGAAAAATTAATTTAAAAAAAGAAAAAGAAAAACATCCCTCACTGCCCATAGCACAGTGGTTACGGGGCCAGCCACATGCACTGAGGCTGGCAGGTTAGAACCTAGAACCCAGTCCGGGCCAGCTAAACAATGACAACTGCAACAAAAAAATAACTAGGCATTGTGGCGTGTACCTGTAGTCCCAGTACTTGGAAGGCTGAGGCAAGGGAACCCAAAATTTGAGGTTGCTGTGAGCTATGATGTCACAGCACTCTACCGAGGGTGACACAGTGAAACTCTGTCTCCAAAACATAAAAACAAGATAAAAACAAAAACCCCTCTCTGCAGCTTTGTAGATCTGTGGTTCCCACTTGGATGCCCAAAGCTCTAGGGAATCAAAAAGCAGTGACAAAGGGCTTCCAGCTATGTATAAATTTTCAGAAAGTATAATGCAACTCTAACATTAACCCTCAATCTGTCTGCCTACATAAGATAATAAAAATGCCAAATTTCTTTTGCTTTTGGCTGCAAAAAATTATGTTAAGTGGGTGTGATAGTCTGAAGCTGAGTGGCACAAATGCCATCTACCAAGAGGAAAAAAAATTTTTCAACTATTATATAATACAGAGTTTTGGGTTTTTTTGTTTTTTTTTGGCGACAGAGCCTCAAGCTGTCCCCCTGGGTAGAGTACAGTGGCATCAAAGCTCACAGCAACCTCCAACTCCTGGGCTCAAGCGAGTCTCCTGCCTCAGCCTCCCAAGTAGCTGGGACCATAGGCGCCGGCCACAGAGCCCAGCCTTTTTTTTTTTTTTTTTTTGGTTGCAGCCATCATTGTTGTTTGGCAGGCCTGGGCTGGATTCAAACCCGCCACCTTAGGTGTGTGTGGCTGGTGCCTTAGCCACTTGAGCCACAAGCGCTCAGCCCAGGTTTTTTGTTTGTTTGTTTGTTTGTTTGTTTGTTTTTTGAGAAAGAGCCTCAAGCTGTCCCCCTGACTAGTGTGCTGTGGCATCAAAGCTCACAGCAACCTCCAACTCCTGGGCTCAAGTGAGTCTCCTGCCTCAGCCTCCCAAGTAGCTGGGACCACAGGCGCCCACCACAACACCCAGCTATTTTTTGGTTGCAGCCGGCATTGCTGTTTGGCGGGCCCAGGCTGGATTCGAACCTGCCACCTTAGGTGTATGTGGCTGGTGCCTTAGCCACTTGAGCCACAGGCGCTGAGCCATAATACAGGTTTAGAGGGCAAATCTTTCAGAATATTGGGGTTTTAAAAAAAAAAAAGAAAATAATATTGGCTTTTTTTAAAAAAAGAAGAAAAAATGGACACACACATACACACTCCCCACCACTGACAGGCTAGGGATCACTGGGCTATTTATTTATTTATTTTGAGACAGAGTCTTACTCTGTTGCCCTCAGTAGAGTGCCAGTGGTGTCATAGCTCACAGCAACCTCAAACTCCTGGGCTCAAGCAATTCTCTTGCCTCAGCCTCCCAAGCAGCAGGGACCACAGGCACCCGCCACAACACCCACATATTTTTTGGTTGTAATTGTCATTGTTATTTGGCAGGCCCGGGCTGGATTTGAACCTGCCAGCTCTGGTGCATGTGGCTGGCACCCTAGCCTCTGAGCTACAGGTACCGAGCCAGGGGGCTAGTTAAACTCTCTGTTAAGTCACCTATAAAATAGGCTTGGTGCCTGTGGCTCAAGTGGCTAAGGCACCAGCCACATACACCTAAAGTGGCGGGTTCGAATCCAGTCCGGGCCTGCCAAACAATGACAGCTGTAACCAAAAATAGCCAGGTGTTGAGGTGGGTGCCTGTGGTCCCAGTTATTTGGGAGGCTGAGGCAGGAGACTCGCTTGAGCCCAGGAGTTGGAGGTTGCTGTAAGCTGTGATGCCACAGCATTCTACCCAGGGCGACAGCTTGAGGCTCTGTCTCAAAAAAAAAAGTCACCTATAAAATGGAAATATTAACAATACCTATGTCATAGGGCGGTTGAGAGGATGAAATGTGTTTATATTTACAAAGTGTCTAGAACAGTGCATGGGCCATTAGGAAGCCAAGGACAATGGTAACTACTTAAATCCATATCTCCCCACATAACCTTCAAAAACAATAGACTCGAAAAGAAAACAATAAACAAATAAAACTACACCCATAACATAAAAGAATGCCTAAACTTCCAGATCAACTATAAGTAATAAAAAATATATATACATGTACCAGAAGTCTCTTATCTTCCTACTGCAAGTTTGGGCCAAGCAAGGGCATTCTGAGAAAAGCAGCATGGTAGAGAGAACAGGGGAACCAAGAGAAGGCCTAAGATGGCTCTAGTACCACCTCCAGAAAGAGACAGTCCAGCCAAAGTGTGAAAATACTTCTGGAATAGCAGAGCCCTATTTATGAAGAAAGGGTATGACTCCAAAATGAAAGATTAAAAAGTTGTGCAAATAAATTTAAAAACCTAGATGTAATGGATCATTTCCTAAGAAAATGAAGACCATCAAAACTGGGCCCATACGCCGAGTGTGGTGGCTCACACCTGTTGTCCCAGTGCTATGGGAGGCCAAGGCGGGTGGATCACCTGAGCTCAGCCGAGTTTGAGACCAGCTGACGACCAGCATAAGGCAGAGTGAGCCAGAGTGAGACCCCATCTCTATAACAACAACAACCAAAAAAAAAAACAGCCGGACCTTGTGATCCCAGCTACATGAGGGGCAAGAGAACACTACAGGAGGAAGAAGTAAAAAAAAAAAAAAAAATTAAA
>NW_003852433.1:15261389-15269310 GCF_000181295.1 Otolemur garnettii
AAAAAAAAAAAAAAAAAATTAAAAAAAAAAAAAAACTGGGCCCGTAAAGAGTAAGAAAACTTATGTAGAACAATTTCTTTTTTTCTTTTTGAAGAAGGAGTCTCACTATGTCGCCCTTGGTATCACAGCCCACAGCAACCTCAAATTCTTGAGCAATTCTCTTGCCTCAGCCTCCCAAGTAGCCAAGACTACAGGTGCTCATGACAATGCCCAGCTATCTTTTTGGTTGTAGTTGCCATTGTTGCTTGGCAGGCCCAGGCTGGAGTTGAACCCACCAGTACCAGTGCATGTGTCTGGCACCCTAGCCGCTGAGCTACAGGCACTGAGCCAACAGCAATTTTTGTTTTAAAAAAAGAGATAGAGAGAGAAATTGGCCAGGTGCGGTGGCTCAGCCAGTAATCCTAGCACTCTTTGAGGCCGAGGCAGGTGGATTGCCTGAGCTCACAGATTCGAGACCACCCTGAGCAAGTGCAAGACCCCATCTCTAGAAAAGCACCAGGCTCAGATTATTTCACAAAGGAATTCCTCCCAACTTTCAAAAATCAGATAGTCCCAAGGCTCTAAAATTATTCCAGAGTACTAAAAAGAAAGGAAAACTTCTTACCTCCTTTTATGACACAAATATAACACAGATACCTACAGCTTATAGAGACGGTATAAAGAAAAAAAAATAGAAATTCTAAGCAAAATATTAGAAACAGAATGCAGCACCACATTAAAAAAATAATACACTTGGATGGCGCCTATAGCTCAGGGGGTAGGGTACCGGCCACATACACTGAGGCTGGCCGTTCGAACCTGGCCCCGGCCAGGTAAAACAACAATGATAATTGCAACAACAAGAATAAAAAATAGCCAGGCATTGCAGTGGGCGCCTGAAGTCTCACCTACTTGGGAGGCTGAAGGCCAAGAGTTTGAGGTTGCTGTGAGCTGTGATGCCACAGCACTCTACCCAGGGTGACAGCTTGAGACTGTCTCAAAAAAAAAACCACCATAACCAAATGGTTAGATCCATATATTATACCACAAGCAAGAATAAATTTTATATTGATTAAAAATCTAAATATAAAGATGAAATTATACAATACTAGAAAAAAAGGTAACTGAATTTCTTGTTAACCTTAAAGAAAGGCTTTCTATGACTCAAAAATCTGGGGATAAAATAAAATTTTTTGATAAATCTGACATAATTTTAAAATATCCTTCAATTAAATTATTTTTTTAAAAGTCACTAAATAGTAAAACTTAAAGGACTAAAGTCAGTTCTCATCTCTAATTTGAGGATCTTTCAGAAAACCATTCTCTAAGAACCAAAACTCCATTAAGAGGCAGACAACTGGTGGGGTGCTTGTGGCTCAGTGGTTAGGGCACCAGCCACCTACTCAGAGGCTGGTGGGTTCGAACCTGGCCCAGGTCTGCTAAACAACAACAACAACAAAAAGAATAGTCAGGCGTTGTGGCAGGCAGCAGTAGTCCCAGCTACTAGGGAGGCTGAGGCAAAAGAATCCCTTGAGTCCAAGAGTTTGAGGGTGCTGTGAGCTATGACGCTACAGTATTCTACTAAGGGTGACAAAGTAAGACTGTCTCAATTTAAAAAAAAAAAAAAAAGCGCACAATATACAGCCCACAGTTCCTGGATGAGTTCAGTTCTATTCTCAGGGGTGGGGAGGGGCAAAAAAAAACCCAGGCTCAGTACCTGTAGCACAGTGGTTATGGTGCTAGCCACCAACACCAAGGGTGACAGGCTGATCGCGGCCAGCTAAACAAAGACAACTGCAACCAAAAATAGCTGGGCATTGTGGGACGCCTGTAATCCCCACTATTTGGTAGGCTAAGGCAAGAGAATTACTTAGGCCCAAGAGCTTGAGGTTGCTATGAGCTGTAACACCACAGCACTCTACCAAGGGCAACATAGTGAGACTCTGTCTCAAAAGTAAAACCTTGGCTTGGCGCCTGTGGCTCAAGTGGCTAAGGCACCAGCCACATACACTTAAGGTGGTGGGTTCAAATCCAGCCCAGGGCCCACCAAACAACAATGCCAGCTGCAACCAAAAAATAGCCAGGCATTGTGGCTGGCACCTGTGGTCCCAGCTACTTGGGAGACTGAGGCAGGAGACTCACTTTAGCCCAGGAGTTGGAGGTTGCTGTGAGCTGTGATGCCACAGCACTCTACCTAGGGGGGGCAGCTTGAGGCTGTGTCTCCAAAAAAAAAAAAAACCCTTAATTCATAATATAAAAGCAATGAGATTTCAAGGACTTCAGAAAAAGTCCTATTATTAAATCTGGATGCATACTTGCTCTTCTAGTATATACTCATGTTATTTCCATGTATTAGTGCAAGGACTAAAACTCATCTAGGGAAAAATATCAAGAAAATGATTCTAAAAAACCCAATTTTAAAAACCTGATTTGAAGTATCTCTTAGTTATTAAAGTAGCCTACAGAGCCAAACCTGTTTCAACCCCCAGAATGCCACATCTGTTGGACAAGTTAATTAATCACTCTCTCAGTTTCTCTATATGTAAATGTGGTTAATAATAATGCCTACCTCACAGTAAGTAAAAATTGTTTCCTGATTGTTACCTTATTCAATACATAAAAAAATTCTTTTTTTGGGTGGCGCCTCAAAGGGGTAGGGCGCCGGCCCCATATGCCGGAGGTGGTGGGTTCAAACCCATCCTCGGCCAAAAACAGAAAAAAAAAAAAAAGATTCTTTTTTTCTTTTATTTCAGACAGAGTCTCACTTTGTTACCCTTGGTAGAGTGCCATGGCATCAAAGCTCACAGCAACCTCAAACTGTTGGGCTCAAGCGATTCTCTTGTCTCAGCTTCCCAAGTAGCTGGAACTACGGGCGCCCACCACAATGCCCATCTATTTTTAGAAATGAGGTCTCACTCTGGCTCAGATTGGTCCGGAACCTGTAAGCTCAGGCAATCCACCTGCCTTGGCCTCCCAGAGTGCCAGCATTATAGGTGTGAGCCACCACACCTAGTCCCCAATGCATAAAAAGATTCTTGATGATAACTTCTCTACAGTGGATTATACCTTTCATCAGTATCAAATTACTCTAGTATTGAATAAATCAGTATTTAATACTCTATATCACAATGCCACTTAGCCTGATATTATTGGTACCACCCAAATCCTTTATTTGTAAGGATAAGGAGTAATCCTTTTACCCTTATCATTCTGTTCCAATTTGTCTTTTCTAGGAAGAACACAGGTGAATTTTTCTTTTTCTTTGTTTGTTTTTTCTTAGAGACAGAGTCTCACTTTATCACCCTTGGTAGAGGGCCATGATGTCACAGCTCACAGCAACCTCTACCTCCTGGGCTCATGGGATTCTCTTGCCTCAGCCTCCCGAGTAGCTGGTAATACAGATGCCTGCGCTATTTTTTTTTTTTTTTTTTTTTGCAGTTTGGCCAGGGCCAGGTTCCAGCCCGCCACCCTCAGTATATGGGGCCAGCGCCCTACTCACTGAGCCACAGGCACTGCCCACAGCCATTAATCAGGGGACTTGATCCATGATCACTGACATCTTATGTTTGCTCTACTATCTGCAGTTTGTTTTCAATTTTCAACAGTTTTGTTTTCTCTCTGTCTTTTGCCATTTGGCAGTGCTCTCAGTGTAGATATCATGTTTCAAATTCTAATAGGATTCTGATTATTTTTAAATTATAGTGATCACTATATTGTACATTATGTGTACATTAAGACTACAATTATCAGGTTATTGAAGGTACAATAACTTTTGTCTTGCCTCTATGGAAAGTGAAGAATTTTCTGCTACTCTTTCTCAATTTCCTACCCCACTATTAATCCTCATTAAATGAAATATTTCAGGCTGAGCAGCTGCTTCATTCTAAACACAGGTTATCCATCATGGGTACCCATAATCTTCCTACTGATCACTTCCCTGACTGTCATCACTGTCATCTCTTTCTTTTCTTTTTTTTTTTTTGGCTGGGGCTGGGTTTGAACCCACCATCTCCGGCATATGGGGCCAGCGTCCTACTCCTTTGAGCCACAGGTGCCGCCCTTTTTTTTTTTTTTTTTTTGGTTTTTTTTTTCTGAGACAATGTCTCACTATGTTGCCCTTGGTAGATTGCCGTGGCATCACAGCTCACAACAACCTCAAACTCTTGGGCTTAAGTGATTCTCTTGCCTCAGCCTTCCAAGTAGCTGGGACTACAGACACCAGCCACAATGCCTGGCTATTTTTTGGTTGCAGCTGTCATTGTTGTTTAGCTGGCCTGGGTCAGGTTCAAGCCCGCTAGCTTTGGTGTATGTGGCCGGCACCTTAACCCCTGTGCTACAGGTGCTGAGCCTCTTCTTTCTTTTTTAAAAATAAGTACTTAGCTAGGCATCTGTAGCTCAGCAGCTAGGGTGCTGGCCACATACACCAGGACTAGTGGGTTTGAAACCAGTCTGGGCCTCCCAAACAACAATGACAACTACACCAAAAAATAAAATAGCCAGGCGTTGTGGCAGGCACCTGTACTGGGAGGCTACTTGGAAGGCTGAGGCAAGAAAATTGCTTAAGCCCAAGAGTTTGAGGTTGTTGTGAGCTGTGATGCCACAGCATTCTACCCTAGGCCACATAGTGAGTCTCAAAAAAAATAAAATAAAATAAATACAAAATGAAATGAAATAAATAAAATAAGTCCTAAAAGAATTTCTCAAGTTTGTCCTGGAACTCATCACTGCAATGACACCCATACTACTAACTGCTTTCATCAAGATTTTAGCAGGCCTGGCCGAGCACAGGGGCTCACGCCTGTAATCCTAGCACTGTTGGATCAAGCAGGTGGATTGCTTGAGCTCACAAGTTCGAGACCTGTCTGAGTAGAGACCTGGTCTCTACTAAAAAAATAGAAAAACTGAGGCAAGAGGATCACTTGAGCCCGAGTTGGAGGTTGCTGTGACCTATGAAACCACAGCACTCTACCCAGGGTGACAGCTCAAGGCTCTATCTCAAAAAAAAAAAAGAAGAAGAAGATTTTAGCAGCCTGGCCATTCCCTGTAGTCCCAGCTACTCAAGAGGCTGAGACAAGAGGATCACTTGAACCCAGGAGTTTGAGGTTGCTGTGAGCTATAATGCCATGGCACTCTATAGGGCACAGAGTGAGTCTCAAAAAAAATAAAAATTAAAAAAAATATTTTAAGTACAGTATGTGGCTATCCTGTTTTTCATTTCTATTTAATCTTTCTTTTCCTCAGCCAGCTATTTCAGGCTGCTCTATTTTTTTTAGAGTCAATTTGTTTTTACAATTCTTTGAGAATATAAACACTGACACCCTAAAATCTTTCTTTTTTTTTTTTTTGAAAACAAAGTCTCATTATGTCTCCCTGGGTACAGGGCTGTGGCATCATAGCTCACAGCAACCTTAAACTCCTGGGCTACAGTGATCCTTCTTGCCTCAGCCTCCCTGGTAGCTGGGACCACAGGTGCCTGCCACAATACCCAGCTACTTTTCTATTTTTAGTAGAGACAGGGTCTCGCTCTTGCTCGGCTGATCTCAAACTCCTGAATGCAAGCTATCCACCCACCTCGGCCTCCCAAAATCCTAGGACTACAGGCATGAGCCACCCAGCCTGGCCCTAAAATCATTTTGTTTATTTTAAAAGTACAGGCCAAGTGCAGTGGCTCACACTGTAGTCCCAGTTACTTACAAGGCTGAAGCAAGAGGATCACTTGAGCCCAGGAGTTTGAGGTTAAAGTGAACTACAATAACACTAGGCGACAGACCAAGATTCTATCTCCAAGGAAAAAACAAAAATAAAAACTGGAAAATAAAATAAAAACGGAGCCAAGCACAGTGGCTCAGGCCTATAATCGTAGCACTCTGGAAGGCTGAGGCAGGTGGACTGCCTGAGCTCAAAGTTTAAGACCAGCTTGAGTAAGAGTGGGACCTTGTCTCTAAAAAAATAGCCAGGTAAGTTGTGGTGGATATCTGTAGTCCCAGCTACTGGGGAGGCTGAGGCAAGATCATCTGAGTCCAGGAGTTTGAGGTTGCTGTGAGCTATGATACCACAGCACTCTCGAGGCATGAGACTGTCAAAAGAAAAAAAAAAAAAACAGCAAAAATATATATATAGCCTATACAGGGCAGCTCCATTATACTATTAATCAGGCGTCCTCAAACTGTGGTCCGCCTAGGACATTTATCCGGCCCGCCGGGTGTTTTTGCCATCACTGCCTGTCCTGCTTAGCAGCCAACTCGTCCTGGGGCCCGCAGTCCGGACCTCCAACAGTCTGAGGGACAGTGAACTGGCCCCCTGTTTAAAAAGTTTGAGGACCCCTGCTTAATGGACCACCACCATCGTTATGCAGCACAACTATAATTTCTTTTGACAAATATTAACAATTGCTCTCAAAAGAAGGTACCAGGGCAGCACCTATGGCTCAGTGAGTAGGGCAGAGGCCCCACATACCAAGGGTGGCGGGTTCAAACAGCCCTGGCCAAACTGCAACAAAAAATAGCCGGGCGTGGATGGCGCCTGTGGCTCAGTGAGTAGGGTGCCGGCCCCATATACTGAGGCTGGTGGGTTCAAACCCAGTATTGGCCAAACTGCAACAAAAAATAACCAAGCACTGTGGCGGGTGCCTATAGTACCAGCTACTTGGGAGACTAAGGCAAGAGAATAATAGCCTAAGCCCAAGAGCTGGAGGTCACTGTGAGCTGTGAGCTGTGATGCCATAGTACTCTACAGAGGGCAACAAAATGAAACTCTGTCTCTCAAAAAAGAAGAAGGTACCAGTTTAAATGGCCATTATTGAGTGTGAAATCCCATTCTCCCTCAGTTTTGTCAATACTACATATATTATCAAACTTTTTCATCTTTGTCTGATTAATGGAAAATAGTATCATTTTAGTTTTCATTTCTTCGTGAGATTGTTTTCATATTTTAGACCACTCGTTTATCCTTTCCTATGGGTTGTCAGGTTGTCAATGTTCATTTCTTATTGGAGTTCTTGTCCTTATTGATTTGTAGAGCTCTTAATACAACTGGAAAATTATCCTTTATTATATGTGTGGCAAACATCTGTCTTAGTTTTTTGTTTGGTTTTTTTTTTTTTTTCTTTTTTTGCCCATTTAGTCTGTGGTATTTTCTTTCCTGCAGAAATTCATCTTAGCGTGGTTAAATTTATCAGATTTTCCCATTATGGTTTTTTGCTATGTTTAGAAACTAACTTAATTCCTAACACTGTTGTGTGGCGGAAATTAATTAATACGTGGAAAATGTTTAGCACAGAACCAGCCCTTGGAGTTTCATCTGTAGAACTACAAATTTAATTGTCAGCCAGAAGAAAACACGATAAAGTCACAGATTTTAACAGGCCTCTTCAAGATGTGGCCGTAGTTGACTCTGGTTCTCTGATGACCTCTACAAATTCCTCAAATGTGCCACATGTGGCCTTCGCATGTGCTTTTCCTTTCGGGGGGATAACAAGGGCGATAACAGTCAGGTCCCCCATCCTCCCTTCTCAATTCACACCATACTTCCCCTGGGTGACACTCAGCAAAGCATCTAATCACATATTTCGACAAACTGCCAGGTAAACACCAGACTGTCAATTCCATGAGGGCAAAGGACATGTCTATTTCCTTCTTTTTTATTTTTTTCCCCAGAAACAGAGTGTCTCTCAGTCACCCAGGCTGGAGTACAATGGCATCATCATAGCTCAAGCAGCCTCAAACTCCTGGATTCAAGTGATCCTCCTGCCTCGGCCTTGAGAGTAGGAACATGTCTATTTCCTCACCACCATACTCCCAGTCCCTAGCAAAGAGTTAACACAGAGTGGTTCCTTAATAAATAGTAAGGCTCAGCGCCTATAGCTCAACCGGCTAAGGCGCCAGCCACGTACACCTAAGGTGGCGGGTTCGAATCCCCAGCCCGGACCCGCCAAACAACAATG
>NW_003852433.1:15269390-15272735 GCF_000181295.1 Otolemur garnettii
GCTTGAGCCCAGGAGTTGGAGGTTGGTGTGAGCTGTAATGCCACGGCACTCTACCCAGGGGGACAGCTTGAGGCTCTGTCTCAAAAAAAAATAAATAAATAAATAAATAGTAATATTTGTGGTGAGAAGGGAAGGAAGAGCAGCCTTAGGGTGAGGCCCATTACTGCTCTTGCCTGTATCCACACAGTGTCACATCTCTGACCTGAGTGTCAATAGCAGGCTGTCAAAGATGACTCCTACTTTCATGGATGCAAGAGGAAGAGGCAGAAAACAGCTGGCAAGGGGCCTCTTCAAATTGGACACACTATCTCCTTATTTAACAACAAAAAAAAAAGACGGTCGTTTTTAGTGCACAGTCTTCTTAGCCAAGTTATGGTCCTGAGGAGGATATTGTTCCCTATCTGTATACTACCGCAGTAACTTCAATAAGAATTTGGAAAATGAATGTCTAGGGTACCTGTGCATAAGCCAAAAACCTACCTGAAGGCTCCCCATGCATTTGGAAACACCAATTTTTTTTTTTGAGACAAACTCTCTGTCACTTTCAATAGAGTGCCATGGCATCATAGCTCACAGCAACCTCAAACTCTTAAGCTAAAGCAATCCTCTGGCTTCAGCTTCCCAAGTAGCTGAGACTACAAACGCCTGCAACAATGCCCAGCTATTTTTAGCTCACTCTAGCTCAGGCTGATCTGGAACTCTTGAGGTCAGACAATCCACCTGCCTCAGCCTCCCAGAGTGCTAGGGTTACAGGTGTAAGCCACTGCACCAGCCTCAAATTTTGATATTTTAAATGAAGTTAACATTGGTGGAAAGAACTCTTTGGCTATTCGTCTTTGCCTCCATTGCCACATTGGAACTTTTTTTTTTTTTTTTTTTTGAGACAGAGTCTCACTTTCTCGCCCTCGGTAGAGTGTCATGGCAGCGTCACACTGCTCACAGCAACCTCTAGCTCTTGGGCAGAGGTGATTCTCTTGCCTCATCCTCCCAAATAGCTGGGACTACAGGCACCCACCATAATGCCCGGCTATTTTTTTGTTGCAGTTTGGCCGGGACCGAGTTTGAACCCGCCAGCCTCAGTATATGGGGCCAGCGCCCTACTCACTGAGCCACAGGCACCACCAAGAAAATACAATTTTTTACTATTAAGCGCATTTAACAACAATAAAAACAAACAAAAAAAAAAAACTCCACATATGTTCTGGATTTAATTTTCCCTTCAAGAAAGCAAACAGGCATACATATTTTAAAGAAATATGTTTTGGTGAAGCGCAATAGCTCATGCCTGTAATGCTAGCACTCTGGGAGACTGAGGCGGGTAGATTGCCTGAGCCAGAGCAAGACCCCCCCCTTTCTAAAAATAACTGGACATTGTTGAGGGTGCCTGTAGTCCCAGCTACTTGGGAGGCTGAGACAAGAGAATGGATTGAGCCCAAGAGTTTGAGGTTGCTGTGAGCTGTGATGTCACAGCACTCTACCAAGGGGCAACAAATTGAGACTCTGTCTCAAAAAAAAAAAAAAAAAGAAAGAAAGAAAGAAATATATGTGTTTTTTACTTACTAACATGAGCTGTATTTTTCTAAACAGTAAATAAGCCTAGATATCATGACATGAAAAACCTAAAATACTAGATTATCCTTCCCTTCCTAATTATTTGGATTGAAATAAGGTGAGGATAAGGCATAGTTTTATGTTTTCTCAATGTGTCATTTCATTTGGAAATATTTCAAAGCGTGTGAAAAATTTCTTATTTGAGCAGTGCCTGTGGCTTAAAGGAGTAGGGCACTGGCCCCATATTCCAGAGGTGGAGGGTTCAAACACAGCCCCTGGCCAAAAAAAAAAAAAAAACTGAAAAAAAAATTCTTATTTATTTATGAGACAAGGTGTTGCTCTGACACCTAGGTGGGAAAAAAAAAACTAAAAAATTAGCTGGGCATGGTAGTGCATGCCTGTAGTCCTAGCTACTCAGGAGGCTAAAGTGGAAGGATCCCGTGAGCCCCAGTACAAGGCTGCAATGAGCAATAATGGCCCCACTGCACTCCAGCCTTAGGAACAGAACAAGACCCTGTTTGGTTTTATTTTTTAAATAACAGTTAGTTTCCGGCTCGGCGCCTGTGGCTTAAGTGGCTATGTCATCAGCCACATACACCTAAGGTAGCAGGTTCGAATCCAGCCTGGGCCCACCAAACAATGACGGCTGCAACCAAAAAACAGCTGGGCATTGTGGTGGGCGCCTCCCAGCTACTTGGGAGGCTGAAGCAGGAGACTCGCTTGAGCCCAGGAGTTGGAGGTTGCTGTGAGCTATGATACCACAGCACTCAATCTACCCAAGGGGATAGCTTGAGGCTCTGTCTCAAAAAAATAAATAAATAAAAATTAAAACATAATGTTTTATTATTTAGGATATAAATATAGGATATAAAAACCCCATCTTTAAAAAAAAATAAAAACACATGAATACTGTGCTGCACAGAGGAAAAATGCTATAAAGGACATTACTGGGTCAAATCACAGAGTTGGAATACGAGAAATTATACAAAAGTATTGTCATTTTTTTTATTTCCTTATTTTTTTTTTATTTCTTTGCTTTTTGTTGTTGTTGTTGTTGTTGTTGAGACAGAGTCCTACCTTGTGTCCTGAGCAGAGTGCAATGGCGTCATAGCTCACTGCAACCTCAGACTTGGGCTGTGGGCATCCCCCAGCCTCAGCCTCAGGAAGCTGCTGGGGTCACAGGTGTTCACCGCGGCACCTGGCTGGGTTTTTCCATTCTTTTAGGAATCCAGGTCTCACTCTCGCTCAGGCAAATCTAACTCCTGAGCTCAAGCAATTCTCCCTCCTCAGCCTCCCACAGTAGGGAGGGTTTACAGGCATGAGCCACCACGCCCATATCAATGGTTAAGTTTACTAAAGTTAAAAATTAAAGAAGATAACCTTATTTTTAGAAAAAATACACTGACATATTCCCTGGTTAAGAACTATGATACAATCCCCCAAATATTCAGAAAAAATATTATAAAATATTACACATACTACATACATTTTAGTACACACATACCCACATATAGAGCAAGAAAGATAAAGCAAATGTGATAAAATGTGAACAATGGGCGGCGCCCATAGCTCAGTGGGTAGGGCCCTGGCCACATATACGGAAGCTGGCGGGTTAGAACCTTGCCTGGGCCAGATAAAACAATGACAACTGCAAAAACCACCACAACAAAAATAGCCAGGCATTGTGACAGGCGCCTGTAGCCCCAGCTACTTGGGAGGCTCAGGCAAGAGAATCACTTAAGCCCAAGAGTGAGGTTGCTGTGAGCTGTGATGCCACAGCACTCTACCCAGGGC
>NW_003852433.1:15274903-15276265 GCF_000181295.1 Otolemur garnettii
TCCCAAGTAGCTGGGACCACAGGCGCCCGCCACAACGCCCAGCTATTTTTTGGTTGCAGCCATCATTGTTGTTTTGGCGGGTCTGGGCTGGATTTGAACCCACCACCTTAGGTGCACATGGCTGGCGCCTTAGCCACTTGAGCCACAGGCGCCAAGCCTAAATATACTTTCTTGATCCCAGAAGTTCAGCTATGTGGACAGTGGTTACACTTGGTGGGATGATTTGTTAAAGCACAACTTATATATTTCAAATGGACAAAAAATTAGTATCATTTACAGAATCTTAAGATAAATTGCCTTTGAATGGGAGCTTCCTTCCCAGTACTTTGAAGTCTACAAGACGTAACTAGAAAATTTACTACTGTGGAAAATGAAGACTGCTCAAATCAAATGGGGGGGGGAGGGGAAGGGCCTGTGGTTTTCCTTTTGATTAATTGCTGTAACACTGTCCTTCAGGTGGCTGAGGGAGTTTCATATTTTCTTTAGACATCATTAGGCGCCGAAGCTCTTGCAGGACAACTTTGATGCTATATAAATTCTGCCATTTTGCTAGCACTGATATGGCTCTTGGGTCCACCACTCCATTAGAACTATTAACTCCATTCATATTAATTTTTGTTACAAATCTTACAAAGGGGGTTGCTTCTGGGTATTTAGGTCCACATTCTCTTTTAAGGCTGTAAATTCGGTTTTCATAAATTGTTCTTGGAGGCCCAATTATCATCTCTGTCCATCTTGTAAGTGTCATGTCTTTGTCATCTTCTAGACCCCAGATAGCTGTGCCATCTACTACTCCTTTCTGGCCTTCTTCAACTTCTTCAACAGTCGGAAATTATGAGGGACTTTTACTCCAGAGCCCGTGGTGGCTGCCATCTTGTGTCGCTGTCGCTCCTGTACTATTCTTATTTTTGTAATTTTTCTCTAAGTTTGAAATTCATTCCAGATAAAAAGGCAAAAATTACTTTTAAGGGTGGCACCTGTGGCTCAGTGGGTAAGGCACCAGCCCCATATACTGAGGGTGGTGAGTACAAACCCAGCCCCAGCCAAACTGCAACAAAAAATAGCTGGGCATTGTGGCGGGCGCCTGTAGTCCCAGCTGCTCGGGAGGCTGAGGCAAGAGAATTGCCTAAACCCAGGAGTTGGAGGTTGCTATGACACTACAACACTTTACCGAGGGCAATAAAGTGACACTCTGTCTCTAAAAAAGTCTTTAAAATTTATTTTTAAAATTTCTGATCTGGCTCGGCGCCTATAGCTCAACTGGCTAAGGTGCCACCCACGTACACCTAAGGTGGTGGGTTCGAATCCCCAGCCCGGACCCGCCAAAACAACAATGATGGCTGCAACCAAAAAATAGCCGGG
>NW_003852433.1:15278561-15279832 GCF_000181295.1 Otolemur garnettii
AGCTCAACCGGCTAAGGCGCCAGCCATGTACACCTAAGGTGGCGGGTTCGAATCCCCAGCCCGGACCCGCCAAACAACGATGGCTGCAACCAAAAAAAATAGCCGGGCATTGTGGCGGGCGCCTGTGGTCCCAGCTACTTGGGAGGCGGAGGCAGAAGACTCACTTGAGCCCAGGAGTTGAAGGTTGCTGTGAGCTGTAATGCCACGGCACTCTACCCAGGGGAACAGCTTGAGGCTCTGTCTCAAAAAAAAAAAAAGCATTTGTAATTATCAATTTTCCCCCCAATTATATATTTAATATTTGATTTCAATCACTGACAATTTTGTGATTTACACCAAGGAGCAGTAAGACTTAATTAATCCCTGAGAAATTATTAAAAGAAGGTAAAGAGGAACAGTAGAATTAATGGAAAATGTTACATACAGGACTGGCCTCAAGGGTAAGAAGCACTGAGGCAAAACAAACAAAAAAAACAGGCTCGGTGCCTATAGCTCAGCAGCTAGGGTGCCTGCCACATACACAGAGCTGGCGGGTTCGAATCCAGCCCAGGCCTGCCAAACGACAACTGCAACCAAAAAAATAGCCGGGCATCGTGGCAGACTCCTGTAGTCCCAACTACTTTGGAGGCTGAGGCAAGAGAATCGCTTAAGGCTCGGTGCCCATCGATCAGTGAGTAGGGCGTCAGCCACATACACCGAAGCTAGCAGTTCGAGCCTGGCCCAGGCCTGCTAAACAGCAATGACAACTGCAACCAAAAAATAGCTGGGTGTTGTGGCAGGTGCCTATAGTCCCAGCTACTCAGGAGGTTGAGACAAGAGACTCGATTAAGCCCAACACATCGAGGTTGCTTGTGAGCTATGACGCCATGGCACTCTACCCAGGGCAACCTAAGAAAAAAAAAACAAAACAAAACACACACATCTCAACCCCCATCCCCACCCCAATCTCCTACCTAGTGTCAATTTGACACATTAAGGGGAGAATCTACAAACCAAAACAAACAAACAAAAACTGTAACATAAATGTATCTATATTACCTGAAAGAAGAGGAAAAGGAAATGGGGTCCTTTTCTTATAAATAAGACAATTAATACAACCGATCTGACCAGGCATGGTGGCTCACACCTGTACTCCCAGCACTTTGAAGGCCAAGGCAAAAGAATCACTTGAGCCCAAAAGTCTGAGACCAGCCTGAGCTACATAGTGAGACCCTGTGTCTACTAAAAAATAGAAAAATTAGCCAGGCAGGGCAGCACCTGTGGCTCAAAGG
>NW_003852433.1:15279940-15283159 GCF_000181295.1 Otolemur garnettii
CTTGAGCCCAGGAGTTTGAGGTTGCAGTGAGTTATGATGATGTCACTGAACTCTAGCTAAGATGATAGAGCAAGTCTCTGTCTCAAAAAAAAGACTGAGGTGAAAGGGTAGAGTCACTAGGAGAAGTGAAGCTCTTCCTCTGGCTTCTTCTAATACCTGCAAAACCTGTGAGCCTGACAATCCCTTGTAAACAGCCATCTTCCAGCATTATCTATGTTTATTAAGGATCTCAGGTCATCATATAGCCCAGATCAGTTCAGAAAGATTTACCCACACACCAGCACCTGTGAAAAAGAGCCTCAAACCGATGTCTAAAACAGGCTTCAGAATACTACACATGAACCCTGTCTTGACCAGGCTTGAAAAGATGAAAGACATAATTAACTACCACTTGCAAGATTTTACCAACCCAAACTATTTGACAGGAAATCACACCCGAAATCTAAATTCCTCATTAGTGAATGCAGATTCTGCAAAAGCTTTGCTCTTTGAGGCAAAGGTACTTACTTATGTCAATTGCGTTTTTAAAAATATGCTGACAAAACAAAAAGAAATACGGTGATGCAGAATATTATGCTTTATCTATGCATGGTGGGGAAACAGTCAAATAGGCCAATAATTTCAAGAACTTAATCACAAGACTGCTATACTAAGAAATGAGTTTAAATTAGGGCTCCAAAGTCTAATTTCCGTTTCCTGTGCACATACAAAGTGATACTAGGTATATTTTCTTACCTGGTGCTCCAGAGCAATGATTATATTTGTCCTTAAGGAGAAAGTGTACAGTTTGATACTTTCTACAGATTATATGAATATTCTTCTTTTCTAATTAAATTTTATTTATTTTTTTTTTTTTTGAGACAGAGTCTCACTATGTCGCCCTGGGTAGAGTACATCACAGCTCATGGGAGCCCCAAACTCTTGGGCTCAAGCAATTCTCTTGCCTCAGCCTCCCAAGTAGCTACAGGTGTCCACCACAATGCCTGGCTATTTTTTGGTTGTAGTTATCAATTGTTGTTCGGCAGGCCTGGGCTAAGTTCGAACCCACCAGCTCTGGTGTATGTGGCTGGCACCCTAGTTGCTGAGCTACAGGCGCTGAGCCTAAATTTTAAAATCCTATAAGAAAAGGATAAGTCATGAAGAGAGGCAGTCAAAAGGGACAAGCATTCAAAGAGGTTCCAAGAGATGCCACACCCTGTTTCATTTAACTAGTCCTCCTATCAAAAGGACATTTGGCTGTTTCTGGTATTTTTGTCATCGCAAACATGCAAACAATACTATAATAAATAACCTTGTAAATGTAAAACAAAAATGTTGTTAAAACAGCATTTTAGTGGTAGTGCAAAGCTATGTCTTTATAAATCACCATCTTCCCATGGAGTTTCGTTGGTCAGCATCTCTGCTCTGACCAATAGGCAATAAATGAAAACTGCCTCCAAAAAAGACTTTCCATGTAAATTGCTTCTGCCCTACTTCAAAGCCTCTCCTCACTTGTCTGATCTCCTGGAATCCACTCTCGCCTCCTACAATCCATCCTTCGCAGCAGCCAGAGGGATATTTTTAAATAGATCAGCTCATGCCACTCCCCTGATCACATCCTTCTATGGTTCTGCCTTGTTCTTAAAATATAGTCCACATTCCTCTCCGTGGTCCAGGTGACAGCATGACATTAAGACTCCCTGCATATCCTTAACTTACCTCCCACCTCCCCAGTCCCACAGAGCCCACTGTTCAATCACTCCAAGAACTTCCCCACCTCAGCACTTTCACAAGTGCCATCTGCTAAAACCTGGAACACCTGGCACATAGTAATCTCACCATAACTAGTTCTTCAACGAATGCATAGATGTGTCACAAGAGTGGGCCAATGGGATAATAAAGGCTTGGGCTGACAGTCCATTGTCTCTATTTTTCTATTTCAAAATACTGGCCAGATGCAGTGGCTCATGCCTGTAATCCTAGCACTCTGGGAGGCTGAGATGAGTGGACTGCCTGAGCTCACAAATTTGAGACCAGCCTGAGCAAGACAGACATCTGTCTCTACTAAAAACAAAAAAGCCAGCTAGGCATCACAGCAGTTGCCTATAGTCCCAGCTACTTGGGAGGCTGACACAGGAGGATCACTTGAGCCCAGAAGTTTGAGGTTGCTATGAGCTATGACACCATGGCATTCTACCCAGGGCACAAAGTAAGCCTCTGTGTCCAAAAAATATGTACATATATATTAATTATGGGGGTACAAGCTTTTTTGGTACATGGGTATCTTACACAATGCTTAAGTCAGGGTTTTTGATGTGCCCATCACCAGAATAGTGTTCATTGTACCCAATGGGTAAGTTTTTATCCCATACTCACTCTCATTCCCTGCCTCCCTTCTTGGTTTCTCACATCCTTTATATCATTTTGTGCCCATGTATACACATCTATTATCTTCCACTTATTAGAAAGAACAGGGAGTGTTAGGTTTTCCATTCCTGAGATATTTATCCTAAAATAATGGTCCAGGCTCAGCGTCTGTGGCTCAAGCGGCTAAGGCACCCAGCCACATTCACCTGAGCTGGCAGGTCTGAATCCAGCCGGGGCCCACCAAGCAATAATGATGGCTACAACCACAAAATAGCCAGGCATTGTGGCGGGCGCCTATGTTACTTGGGAGGCTAAGGCAAGAGAATCACTTAAGCCCAAGAGTTGCAGGTTGCTATGAGCTGTGATGCCACAGCACTTAACAAGGGTGACAGCTTGAGGCTCTGTCTCAAAAATAAATAAATAAAAATAAAAAATAAAATAATGGTCCAACATAATGTAGCAGTTCCAACATTACCTTTAAAATAGACATTGTATGTGTGTGTACATATATATGAATAGACATATACATTATGTACATAGAAACACACATAGTGTGTGTGTCTATCACTATGCAAGGATATTTGTAAATTCCCTCTCTAAATTCAGTGCTCCCTGAAAACATGGACAGTATTTTCCCATTTCAACATTGCCAAGGACCACAGTATATACATCTTTGCCAAACACCTACAGCCCTCCAGAATTCATAGGCATGAACTGAGCTGTGTTTTAGGTCATTTGAATCCATTTCAGGGGTCTCAAATCCTTGGTAGCAGCCCACAACTCTCACAGAACTTGCCAATATCAGTATTTATCTTTCTTTTTCTTAAAAATATTCTCATGGGCGGCGCCTATAGCTCAACCGGCTAAGGTGCC
>NW_003852433.1:15283712-15286485 GCF_000181295.1 Otolemur garnettii
GCTACTTGGGAGGTAGAGGCAGGAGACTCACTTGAGCCCAGAAGTTGGAGGTTGCTGTGAGCTATGATGCCATGGCACTCTACCCAGGGGGACAGCTTGAGGCTCTGTCTCAAAAATAAAAATAAAATAAAATAAAATAAAAACTAGCTGGACGTTGTGGTGGCTACCTATGGCTGCAGTTACTTGGTTGGCTCAGACAACAGGACTGCTTGGGCCCAGGAGTCTGAGGTTGCTGTGGGCTAGGCTAAGGCCACTGAACTCTAGCCTGGGCAAGAGTGTGAGACTCTGTTTCAAAAAAAAAAAAAAAAATCAGCATTGGATGGCAAGTACTGTCTGTGTTTCCCAAAAGAAAAGGGAGTAAGCTCAGTGTACCTATTATTCTGTAGCTGCCTAACAAAGTACACCAAGGCCTCTGAGTTAACAATTACAAACATGATTTGGCTTTGCTTTTCCAGGATCATGTGCCACTCATAACAGTCACCACACTGACCATGCACAAGAAGAGTAAGTAATCTTAGCAGCGGCCCCTGCACTTGAACAACTCTAGCAAAAACCTTGGCCTTCCATCAGGACCCAATAAACTAGAAAGACACAGAACTGTTATTTTTCAGCAAGGCAAGTTTATTTATTCCCACACGAGATAATCAAACATGGCCACCAGGGACAGCCTGGGACAAAATGTGCTTGACTGGCTATAGATAAACCAAAAGTCTCCAGTCTGAGAATAAGCTCAGTTTTCTGCCCCTCTCAGCTCACGTCTTCATGTGTATTTTTGAAAGGAACAAAAGCAAATGTAAAGGATGCACCACATGCTGAAGGAAGACTTAGAAAATACAGGCAGCTCTGACAGCAGCACAAAGGCGAATAGAGCAGATAAGATACCCCAGAATCTAAATTCAGGACAGGGTGTGGTAGCTGACATCTATAAATCCTAGCACTTTGGGAAGCTGGGCTGGAAGGATCACTTGAGGTCAGGAGTTTGAGATCAGCCTGAGCAAAAGCATCTCTACAAAAAAATAGAAAAATTAGCCATATGTGGTGCCAGTAGCTTTGTAGACAAAGCTACTTTGGAAGGCTGAGGGAGGAAGATGGCTTGAGCCCAGGAGATGGAGGTTGCAGTGAGCTATGATGATACCACTGCATTTTGCCTGGGGTATAAAGCAAGACCCTGCCTCAAGAAAACTAATCTGGCTCGGCGCCTGTGGCTCAAGTGGCTAAGGCGCCAGCCACATACACCTAAGGTGGTAGGTTCAAATCCAGCCCGGGCCCGCCAAAACAACAAGCTGCAACCAAAAAATAGCCAGGCGTTATGACAGGCGCCTGTGGTCCCAGCTACTTGGAAAGCTGAGGCAGGAGACTCGCTTTAGCCCAGGAGTTGGAGGTTGCTGTGAGCTGTGATGTCATAGCACTCTACCCAGGGGGACAGCTTGAGGCTCTGTCTCAAAAAGAAAAGAAAAGAAAAAAGAAAAAAAGAAAAAAAGAAAACTAAGGCCGGGCAAGGTGGCTCATGCCTATAATCCTAGCACTCTGGGAGACCAAGGCAGGTGGACTGCCTGAGCTCAGGAGTTTGAGACCAGCCTGAGCAAGAGTGAGACCCTATCTCAAAAATTGCTGGGTGCTGTGGCAGGTGCCTTGTAGTTCCAGCTACCAGGGAGACTGAGGCAAGAGAATCACTTTCAGCCCAAGAGTTTGAGTTTGCTGTGACCTATGCTGCCTTAGCACTCTACTGAGGGCAACAAAGTAAAATTCTGTCCAAAGAAAAGAAAAGGAAAGAAAACTAATCTAAGTCAGGCATGGTGGCGCACACCTGTAGTCCCAGTTATTTGAGAGGCTGAGACAAGAGGATCACTTGAGCCCAAGTTTGAAGTTGCTGTGAGCTATGATGCCATAGCACTCTCTGAGACTAAAGATAAGAAAGAAGCTAGTGTTAATCCATTTAACAGTCGTCACTGGGCCAGCCAGGATAAAGCAGCAAGGTAGGCAAAGTTTCTGTTCTCATGGCTGAGAAACAGGCAGTAGACAAACATATAACTAAATAAGACAATTTCAGGTAGTAAATGAATTAACAGTAGTTTAAAAATAATGTGAAAATAAGACCAAAGCTGGAAGACTTAACACCTGATTTCAAGATGTATTATAAAGCTACAATAATCTAGACCACTGGCAGAATAGTGGTTGCCTAAGAACAAAGGAGAAACTATAAAGAACTCGAGAATGGGGGGCGGTGCCTATGGCTCATTAAGTTGGGTGCCGGCCCCGTATACCAAGGGGTAGAGGGCTCGAACCTGGCCCTGGCCAAACTGCAACAACAACAAAAAAATAGCTGGGCGATGTGGTAGGCACCTGTAGTCTCAGCTACCTGGGGGGCTGAGGCAAGAGTATCACCTAAGCCCAGGAGTTGGAGGGTGCTATGAGCTGTAACGCCACAGCACTCTACCAAGGGCAACATAGTGAGACTCTGTCTCAAAAAAAAAGAAAACTTGAGAAAACATGAAGTGATAGATTATGTTCACTACCTTGACTGATGGTTTCCTGAGGGTATACATTATGTCAAAACTTATCAAACTGGACATTTAAATATACACAATTTGTTGTATGTCATTTATACTGCAATAAAACTGGTTAAAAATAAAACAGATGGCTCGGCGTCTGTGGCTCAAGTGGCTAAGGCGCCAGCCACATACAGCTAAGGTGGCGGGTTCGAATCTCCAGCCCGGGCCCGCCAAACAACAATGATGGCTGCAACTAAAAAATGGCCGGGCGTTGTGGCGGG
>NW_003852433.1:15286726-15291709 GCF_000181295.1 Otolemur garnettii
CTAAGGTGGCGGGTTCGAATCCCCAGCCTGGGCCCACCAAACAACAGTGATGGCTGCAACCAAAAAATGGCCGGCGCTGTGGCGGGCGCCTATAGTCCCAGCTACTTGGGAGGCTGAGGCAGGAGACTCGCTTGAGCCCAGGAGTTGGAGGCTGCTGTGAGCTGTGAGGCCATGGCACTCCTCCTCAGGGGGACAGCTTGAGGCTCCGTCGGAAAATAAATAAATAAATAAAATAAAACAGATTTGCAATCTAAAAACTAACAAATAATTCCCAATTGTGTGTATTATATGCAGAATCTGACTTTTTAGACGGCACACAATACCAGGGCTAGAGGGAAGAAGGAATTACTTCATTTGAAACTGTCATCTTTACTACTTGCTTCTTTGGCTATGACCACACTCCTCTGCTTCTAAACTAAAGAGCAGGACAATGTAGGGTCTATTAGTACCCGGACCCTTTCCCAACCCCCAGCCCCCTGTCTTTTTGTCTCCTAAAGCAGCAGACTCTTACTTGTCTGGAACAGCAGACACAAGGAACAAAAGGCTCAATGACTATTTGACAGATTAAAGAATAGACAACTGTTTTATTTAAAAGCTCCCTAAAGAATTAGAACATTTGAGGCTATACAGTGTTCTGTGGAAATGTAGTTATATATTACCCAGATCTGTAAGCACTTGCCAACAGACCTGTCCAAGTCACTCACTGTATAAAGAGTTTTCAGTTTTCTTTTTTCTCCCCTTTTTTTGTTCCAGATCCATGAATGAGTAATGTGCAGGTGTGTTTTGAGGAGACAGTCCTAATATTTTGAAAAGTCTTTCACACAAATAGCCCCAACAGCTTGAACAGTTTTTCAAATGTTTAAGACAGTGACCATAACTGGACGATCACAGAAAGAACAGACAATGGGCCTTATGTGTGAGTGGTATATAAAGAGTGATGATACAAAATAGCAAGATCATTATTAGGAAACAACAGATCACTCTGTTGTTTAACAACAAAATTAAGGTTTATAAATGATTAGCTATAGTTGTAATAACAAAATGGTGGTTAACAGGAGCAATTCTGGTTCCACCACCTATTAGCAGGGACATCAGGCAAACTGCTTAATTTCTGAAACTTACTTTACTCATCCTTAGATGAACGTTGAGGATTAGTTCTCACAAAAATTAGTTACAATTGCTTAGTAAAAACTAAGCAAATGTTAGCTATTAATAGCAGTATTACCCTGAACTTTCAAAGGATATCATTAACTCACTAATCCTCCTTCTGACCCATAGTTTCAAATCCTATCATTTACTAGTACATTACTCCTGAGCTTTAGTTTCCATATCCGCAAAATGACTACCATGGAAGTTACCTGACTTTCAAGGGTGTACTGAAGGATTAAATAAGTAGATATAGCTCGCTTCCCTCCCACATCCCAAAGCGAAGATCGCAGAGGAAGGAAATACTTCTAGTGGCTGCAGATACAGTCAGTTTTTCCATTTCTGGCACGTGAGGGGTGGGAGGAAAAGACGACGCAAAGAAGCATATGAAAGGGTCAGAGGTACTAAGTGAAGTCCCCAAATACGCTAACGTGGCAGAGTGACCAGAGCGCTAGACCACTGGGGACCTGACCCCGTGCAATTCCCCTCCCGTGTCCCAAGGAGCCTTCCCAAGTGAGCCGAGTTATTTCAGAAACACCATGAGGCAATTCTCATGAGGCAATGGGTCAGGAATGCAGCGCTGAGCCCGGCCGCTGGCGTCCGCGGTTCCCCCAGCGGCTCTACCTGCCCCAGTCCTCACCGGCATCCCCAGTGCTGAGAAGGCCGGAACTCGGGGAGGCAGGAAATGAATGGGGACCCGCAGGGTGGGGGCGCGGTGCGGCCGGCCCCTGGTCCCGGGAGGCGGATTAGGAGGAAACCTGCCCCACGCCAATTTGGGGCGAGAGTCCGAAGCCCGGCCGGGGCGCCCCCTCCCGGATGGGGCTGACCGAACGCGGCGGGGGACAGGCCGAGGCCGGGGTCGGGCCCCTCGGGGCTCCTCACCTCCGCGATGTCATGTTCCTCCCGCCCTCCGGCTCCGCGACGGACCCGCTCCTTGCTCAGGCTCAGCTGGGCTTGGTCACATCGGGCTGGCCCGAGGGAGGCCCGCTCGGGACCGGACGCGGGACAGAGCCAGCCGGCCGCGCGCAGACCCCCCTCCAGGCCTGGGGATCCCGGAGATTGTGCAGCCGCCCCCTGGTCCGGCTCGCTCCTCCTCCTCCCCCGCCCTCCGCCACCGTCGCCACCGTGACATCACCGCTCGCGACGCCCGCCGCCACTTCCTACTTCCCGTCAGCAGAGAACTGGACGGGAGGGCTGGCCAGGGGTTTCCTGGAGGCTCCACAGTGCAGTTCCCGAAGCACCCTGAGTTCCTTGAATCCTCGGACTCAGAGTGCGAGCTACGCGCTCGGCCTTCTACCGGCTCCACAAAACATCGCGTCTGCTCCCGCCTTGTCAGTTTCCATCCCCACGCTGACTGCCAAATCGAGTTTCATTCATTTCATTCCGCAAATTGCCGCTCCACTTATTTGCTATGTCACTTTGAGAAAGTTAAACTTAAGGTCTCCGAGCCTCAGTTTCCTCCATTCATTTATTTCTATAAAATATTACTATTACTTAGCCAGGCGTTGTGGCGGGCACCTATAGTCCCAGCCACTTGGGAGGCTGAGGCAAGAGAATCGCCTAAGCCCAGGAGTTGGAGGTTGCTGTGAGCTGTGACGTCCCGGCACTCTACCGAGGGCAATAGAGTGAGACTCCGTCTCTACAAAAAATATATATGTATATATTATATATATTACTATTACTGTTGTACTTTCTTCATAGAGTTATTGTGAAAATTATATAGGTAAAATGGTTAGAAATGGGCCTGGTCTATATGTTATGTGTTGTTGTAATTAAGCATCTGTTGAGGGTTTTCTACCTGCTTGTCTCTGTTTGTAGCTGCAAACGAAAAAAACACAAAAATTCCATTGTTCTTCTGGAAGGAGCTTCAGTAATCCGGATAAACTTTTTTTTTTTTTTTTGGAGACAGAGCCTCAAGCTGTACCCCTGGGTAGAGTGCTGTGGCATCACAGCTCACAGCAACCTCCAACTCCTGGGCTCAAGCGAGTCTCCTGCCTCTGCCTCCCAAGTAGCTGGGACCACAGGCACCTGCCACAACGCCGGGCCATTTTTTGGTTGCAGCCGTCATTGTTGTTCCGCAGACCTGGGCTGGATTCCAACCCGCCACCTTAGGTGTACATGGCTGGCGCCCTAGCTGATTGAGCCACAGGCACAGAGTCCAGATAAACTTTTCTATTTATTTATTTATTTATTCATTTTTGAGACAGAGTCTCCGACATCTGGGCTAGAGTACAGTGGTCTGGGCTTCAGCAATCCTGCCCCAACCTCCTGAATAGCTGAGACCAGCAAGCACGCTAATTTTTTCTATTTTTGTAGGCATGGAATCTCTCTTTTGCTCAAACTGGTCTTCAACTTCTAAACTCAAGAGATTCCCCTGTCTCCTCCTCCCAGAGTGCTAACGTAACAGCCATGAACCACCATACCCTACGTTTTGTTTTGTTTTGTTTTGGAGCCAAAGTTTCTCTTTCTTCCCAGGCTAGAGTGCCAGTGAGTGGCCTTAGCCTAGCTCACAGCAACCTCAAACTCCTGGCTCAAGCAATCCTGCTGCCTCATCCTCCCAAGTAACTGGGACTACAGCTGCCCACCACAACACCTTGCTAATTTTTCTATTTTTAGTACAGAAAGGGTCTCATTCTTCCTCAGGCTGCTCTCAAACTCCTGAGCTCAAGCAATCCTCCCACTACGACCTCCCAAGAGTGCCAGGATTACAGGCATGACCCACCGCACCTAACTTATATAACTTTTTTTGTCTTCAAAAATAACAACCTTCACCATGTTTTTTGATTCATTTTGCTGTGATACAACCAACCTATATATTTTTAGAGAGAGAGTCCTGCTTTGTCACCCTGGATGGACTTGAATCCCTGGCCTCAAGCAATCCTCCCATCTCAGCCTCCCAAAGTGCTAGAATTGCTGACGTAAGCCAACACACCCAGCCAGATAAACTTAAAACAAATATATATGCACATTTATATACATACATAAAGGTAAAAAAATTTTTTTTGAGACAGAGACAGAGTCTCACTTTGTCAACCTCAGTAGAGTGCCATGGTGTCCCACCTCACAGCAACCTCAAACCCTTGGGCTCAAGCAATTCTCTTGCTTCAGCCTCCCAAGCAGCTGGGACCACAGTGCCCGGACATTTTTTTTCTTTGGTTGTAGTTGTTATTGTCGTTTGGCAGGCGCAGGCCAGATTCGAACCCACCAGCTCCAGTGCACGTAGCTAGCACCCTAGCTGCTGAGCTCAGGCGCCAAGCCCATAAAGATAAAATTTTTAAATATGTATAATGATATTTAAATATATTTGCTACATGGAGATACAAAGAGTTATGGAGAAAAAACAAGAGGATGGGAATATAGTATTTGAAAGGATGGTTGGGGGCAATACTCATAGTTCAGTGGGTAAGGTGCCAGCCACATACACACAGACTGGAGGGTTCGAACCTGGCCCAGGCCAGCTAAAACAACAATGACAACTGCAACAACAACAAAAAAAAATAGGCAGGTGTTGTGGTAGGCATCTGTAATCCCAGGTAGTTGGGAGGCTGAGGCAAGAGAATCACTTAAGCTTAAGAGTTTGAGGTTGCAGCTCGGCGCCTGTGGCTCAAGCGGCTATGGCGCCGGCCACATACACATAAGGTGGCGGGTTTGAATCCAGCCCAGGCCCGCCAAACAACAATGGCTGCAACCAAAAAAAAATAGCCAGGTATTGTGGTGGGCACCTGTGGTCCCAGATACTTCGGAGGCTGAGGCAGGAGACTCGCTTGAGCCCAGGAGTTGGAGGTTGCTGTGAGCAGTGAAGCCATGGCACTCTACCCAGGGGCTCAGCTTGAGGCT
>NW_003852433.1:15292237-15294687 GCF_000181295.1 Otolemur garnettii
AAAAAAAAAAGAAAAAAAGAAAAGAGCAGACAGAAAGGATATGTATATCTTTCCCTTTATATTCACCAGCTCACTGCCTTTTAGAATCTGTTTTATGGAGGGGCATGGTGGCTCACACCTGTAATCCCTGCACCCTGGGAGGCTGAGGCAGGTGGATTGCCTGAGTTCACAGGTTTGAGAACAGCCTGAGCCAGAGTGAAACGTCATCTCTAAAAATAGCCAGGCATTGTGGCAGGCACCTGTAGTCCCTGGGAGGCTAAAGCAAGAGAATCACTTGAGCCTAGGAATTTGAGGTTGCCATGAGCTATGATGCAATGACATTCAACGGCAGGTGACAAAGTGAGACTGTCACAAAAAAAAAAGAAAAGAAAAAACAATCTGTTTTATAGCCTCAAAGAGTTCCTGAAGAGTCCTTGAACTTATAATAGGGTGCAAGTTTCAGGCCTCAGCCGTATCTTTTTTTTTTTTTTTTTTGCAGTTTTTGGCCAGGGCTGGTTTTGAACCCACCACCTCCAGCATATGGGGCTGGAGCCCTACTCCTTTGAGCCACAGGAACCACCCCCCTCAGCCGTATTTTAAGGGCAGAATCACCAACAGGATCAAAACCACCTGTGATAAGCCTATGTCCAATAGCAAGGCAGCTGCTTATCATCCAGCCACTGAGAAGGCAGAAGGAGCAGACGCAGCAGTTTCACAGTGCCTTGTTAATTGGGCTACAATCACTACTTTTCAGCACTAGCTTTTCTCTTATTTATTTATTTTTTTGAGACAGAGTCTCACTATGTCACCTTCAGTAGAGTTCCATGGTGATACAGATCCCAGCAACCTCAAACTCTTGGGCTGAAGAGATTCTCTTTCCTAAGCCTCCCAACTAGCTGGGACTACAGGTGCCTGCCTGGCTATTTTTTTTGTTGTTGTAATTGTCATTTGGCAGGCCCAGGCTGGGTTGAAACATACCAGCTCCAGTGTATGTCCCTAGCCACTGAGCTACAGGCACCAAGCCACTTTCTTCTCTTTCTTTAGAAGGCCACACCATCTCCCTGCTTTCTTTTCTCCCTCTCTTACTTGTTCTCTTCTTTTAAGAAGATAAAATACATTTTATACTTTTTTTCTGAGACAGAGTCTCACTTTCTTGCCCCCACAGGCTAGAGTGCTGTGGCATCACAGCTCACAGCAACATCAAACTCTTAGGCTCAGGCCATTCTCTTATATCAGCCTCCCAAGTAGCTGAGACTCCTGGCACCTGCCCAATGCCTGGCTATTTTTAGAGATGGGGTCTTGCTCTTGCTCAGGCTGGTCTCAACCCTGTGAGCTCAGGTAATCCACCTGCCTTGGCCTCCCAGAGTGTTCAGATTACAGTGCCTGGCCTAATTTTTTTTAAGACAGAGTCTTACTCCATCGCCCTTGATAGATTGCCATGGTGTCCTACCTCACAGCCATCTCAAACTCTTGGGCTCAATTTGAGGTTGCTGTGAGCTGTGATGCCACCACACTCTACCAAGGGTGACATAATGAAATTCTGTCTTAAAAAAAAAAAAATCTTGGGCTCAAGCAATCCTCTTGCCTCTTGATTAGCTGGGACTACAGGTGTCTGCCTCTATGCCTGGTTAGTTTTGTTTTGTTTTGTTTTTGGCTGGGGCTGGGTTTGAACCTGCCACCTCCACCATATGGGGCTGGCACCCCACTCCCTTGAGCCACAGGTGCCGCCCAGCCTGGCTAGTTTTTTGTATTTTTAATAGGAACAGGGGCTCCCTCTTGCTTAGGCTCATTTCGAACTCCTAAGCTCAAGCAATTAACTGGGCTCAGCTTCCCAGGGTGCTATGATTACAGTCGTGAGCCACTTTGTCTGGTCAAATTTTATACTTTTTTATCCTAATCTTGGTTTGAAGAATTCTTTCTCAAACCCACATGTACTAGTGCCTCCACCCTAACAGTAGGTAAGTTTGTGAACTACTTAAAATGGTGCCTGCCTGGCTCCATGCCTGTAGCTCAAGTGACTAAAGCGCCAGCCACACACACCAAAGCTGGCAGGTTTGAATCCAGCCCGGCCCGCCAAACAACAATAACAGGTACATCCAAAAAGGCCAGGCGTTGTGGCAGATGCCTGTAGTCCCAGCTACTCGGGAGGCTGAGGTGAGAGAATCACTTGAGCCCAGGAGTCAGAGGTTGCTGTGAGTTGTGATGCCACAGCACTCTACCCAGGGTGACAATTCCATGTCTAGTCATCTGCACTCTCTGCAGCTAGAATGATTTTTCTAAAATACAATTTTGGAGCTCCAGTGGTGCAATCGGTTAGTGTGCAGTACTTATACAGCAGTAAAATACAATTTATTTTTATTTTTATTTTTATTTTTATTTTTGAGACAGAGCCTCAAGCTGTCCCCCTGGGTAGAGTGCTGTGGCATCACAGCTCACAGCAACCTCCAACTCCTGGGCTCAAGCGATTCTCC
>NW_003852433.1:15294756-15295926 GCF_000181295.1 Otolemur garnettii
TCATTGTTGTTTGGTGGGCCCGGGCTGGATTCGAACCCGCCAGCCCAGGTCTATGTGGCTGGCACCCTAGCTGCTTGAGCCATAGGGGCCGAGCCACAATTTTTTATTTTTTGAGACAGAGTCTCACTTTGTCACCCTGGGTAAAGTGCAGTGGCGTCACAGCTCACAGCAACCTCCAGCTCTTGGGCTTAGGTGATTCTCTTGCCTCAGCCTCCCAAGTAGCTGGGACTATAGGCTGGCTATTTTTTGTTTGCAGTTTGGCCAGGTCCCTGTTTGGATGCACCACCCTCGGTATACGGGGCTGCCGCTACTCGCTGAGCCACAGGCACCGCCCAACATTGGGCTATTTTAGAGAGGAGGTCTTGTGAGCTCAAGGGATCCGCTGGCCTTGGACTTCCAGGGTGCTGGGATTACAGGTGAGAGCTGGTTCAAAGCTTTTAGCATTAAATTGGAGTCTTTCCACTCCATACCTGTGGCTCAAGCCAATAAGGTGCCAGCCACATACACCTGACCTGGTGGGTTCAAATCCAGCCCGGTCCGACAAACAACAATGATGGCTGCAACCAAAAAATAGTTGGGCATTATGGCGCCTATAATCCCAGATACTAGGGAGGCAGAAGGAGGAGAATCGCTTGAGCGCAGGAGTTGGATGTTGCTTTGAGCTGTGATGCCACAGCACTCTACCCAGGGCAACAGCTTGAGGCTCTGTCTCAAAAAAAAAAAAATTGAAATCTTTCCCTTAATACAGCCATTCTCAACCTGTGGGTCGTGACCCATTTGTAACAAAATACAAATACATCCTTCGTATCAGATATTTACATTACCATTCACAACAGTAGCAAAATTACAGTTATGAAGTAGCAACAAAAATAATTTTACGGTTGGGGGTCACCACAACATGAGGAACTGTATTAAAGGGTTATGGCATTAGGAGGCATTAGGAAGGTTGAGAACCACTGCCTTAGTACATTGGGCCCTATTCCAACTCCTTCACATAATCTGGCAGTTTCCAAAAGTCCCTTACTGTTTCTTGCATCCCAGCCTTCCAAAATTTGGTTTGTTCTATCTGGTATACTCTTTAAGCCCTTCTCCATTTGGAAAACTGGCATGCAAAGTTCACCTCTGACTCATGGAACACCTCCAGAAAACATTCTTTTTTTTTTTTTTTTT
>NW_003852433.1:15296008-15297559 GCF_000181295.1 Otolemur garnettii
AGCTCACAGCAATCTCCAACTCCTGGGCTTAAGCGATTCTCTTACCTCAGCCTCCCAAGTAGATGGGACTACAGGCACCCGCCACAACACCCAGCTATTTTTTGGTTGCAGCCGTCATTGTTGTTTGGCAGGCTCAGGCTGGATTCAAACCAGCCAGCTCTGGTGTATATGGATGGTGCTTTAGCTCCCTGAGCCACAAAACATTCTTCTGCATGCACCACACCCCTCAACCAATTAATTCATTTATTTATTTATTTATTTATTTATTTCCTTCCTTCTTTCCTTCTTTCTTTATTTCTTTTTTTGAGACAGAGCCTCAAGGTATTGCCCTGGGTAGAGTGCTGTGGCATCACAGCTCACAGCAACCTGAAACTCTTGGGCTCAAGCAATTCTCTTGCCTCAGTCTCCTGAGTAGCTGGGACTACAGGTGCCTGCCACAATGCCCGGCTATTTTTTGTTGCAATTCTAATTGCTGTTTTAGCTGGCCGGGGCTGGGTTTGAACCTGCCACCCTTCGTTATATGGGGACGGCACCCTACCGGTGAGTCACAGGTACCACCCAATTTCTTGCTTTTTAAAAATTCACTCTGCTCACAGAACCAAACTTCAGTCACTATCTGAGAATCAAATAGAGGCCCACTTCCTTTGCTATTAGGTCTACCCATTCCTGGCTCTATTAGCACCTAGCACATTTCCACATCATTGTCAGTAGTGTCATTGTTCCAGTCTTCCCCTAGATTATGGGCTTCTTTTAAGACAAAGTCTGGATCAGTGGTTAGAACACTGGCCCCATATACCGAGGGTGGCAGGTTTGAACCTAGCTCCAGCCAAAATGCAACAACAAAGAAATAAAAAAGAAATATTATTAAAAAAAGACAAAGTCGGGGCAGCGCCATGCCTCAGTGAGTAGGGCGCCGGCCTCATATACCGAGGGTGGTGGGTTCAAACCCAGTCTCAGCCAAACTGCAACAAAAAATAACCGGGCTTTGTGGTGGGTGCCTGTAGTCCCAGCTGTTGGGGAGGCTGAGGCAAGAGAATCACCTAAGCCCAAGAGCTAGAGGTTGCTATGAGCTGTGATGCTACAGCACTTTACCAAGGGCAATAAAGTGAGACTCTGTCTCTAAAAAAAAAAAAAAAAAAAAAGAGAGAGACAAAGTCACTATCTTCTCATGTTTATATGCCCAGAATATAGCCCAGTGCCTATCAATTTAGGACATATTCATTAAGAGACAACTTTGATGGGGGCAAGACATGATTGTAAGAGGGACTTTACCTGACAAATGCAATCAGTGTAACCTGGTTTCTTGTACCCTCAATGAATCCCCAACAATAAAAAAAAAGGCTTGGCGCCTATGGCTCAAGTGGCTAAGGTGCCAGCCACATACACCTAAGGTGATGGGTTCGAATCCAGCCTGGGCCCGCCAAACAACAATGACGGCTGCAACCAAAAAATAGCCAGGCGTTGTGGCAGGCACCTGTGGTCCCAGCTACTTGGGAGGCTGAGGCAGGAGACTCGCTTGAGCCCAGGAGTTGGAGGTTGCTATGAGCTGTG
>NW_003852433.1:15297925-15300450 GCF_000181295.1 Otolemur garnettii
GGGTCCGGGCTGGGGATTCGAACCCGCCACCTTAGGTGTACGTGGCTGGCGCCTTAGCAGGTTGAGCTATAGGCGCCGAGCCAGAGAGATAACTTTGAATACAAGTTCCTTGCAACGAATCAGACAGAAACAGCAATTCTTCTGTTCCTCAACGCATCTATCTTTCCTATCCCACAAACACATATATACATCACACACAACATACATAACACATACAAGAATTTTTTTTCTTTGCTTGGTTTTCTTTTTTTTTTTTTGAGACAAAGTCTCACTCAGTCACCCTCCTTAGAGGGCTATGGCATCACAGTCCACATAACCTCTAACTCTTGGGCTTCGGCGATTCTCTTGCCTCAGCCTCCCAAGTAGCTGGGACTACAGGCACCCGCCACAACGCCTGGCTATGTTTCTGTTGCAATTTGGCCCAGGCCGGGTTTGAACCCGCCACCCTCAGCATAAGGGACTGGCACCCCAACCACTGAGCCACAAGCACTGCCCGACACCCATCTATTTTTTTTTTTTTTTTTTTTGCAGTTTTTGGCCGGGGCTGGGTTTGAATCCACCACCTCTGGCATATGGGGCCGGCGCCCTACTTCTTTGAGCCACAGGCTGCCCCCGTCTATTTTTTATTATACTTGTCATGGTTGTTTAGCTGTTCTGGGCTGGGTTGGAACATGCCAGCCTTGGGGTATGTGGCTGGCACTGTAACCACTGTGCTATTGGTGCTGAGCCCACCTGGCTATTTTTTAGAGACAGTCTTGCTCTTGCTAAGGCTGGTCTTAAACTCTTGAGCTCAAGCAATCCATCCTCCATGGCCTACCAGAGGACTAGGAATAGAGGTATGAGTCACCTCGCCTGGTCCTGAATTTTTATCTTTTTTTTTAATTTGGTAATTTATTATTCTGCATGAGAGTATGCAATAGCATTTCTGAATCTACATTATTTATATTCTAGGTTTGTAGAAAATGTTAAATGTATTTTTATTTTATTTTATTTTTTAATTAAGTCAAATACACAGAGATCATGAATACATTTATGCATATGTGGGGTACAATGTGTTGATTTTTTATATACAATCTGACATGGTTACATCAAACCAATCAACATAGCTTTCACCTCATTTACTTGATTATTGTGTTAAGAGATTTATGTTCTGCACTTGACAGATTTGACTTGTACCCTTGCAATATGCTCCATAGTTTATCTTTTTTTAAACTTTATTCTGTTTTGTTTTATTTTTATTTTTATTTTTCTTGTAGAAACAGAATCTCATCACCCTTGGTAGAGTGCCTTGGCGGCACACAGGTGCCCGCCACAACGCTTGTGTATTTTTTTATTGCAGTTTGGCTGGGCGGAGTTTGAACCCGCCACCCTGTGTATATGGGGCCAGAACCTTACCCAATGAGCCACAGGTGCCGCCCACAAATTTATTTTAATGTGTACACAATGGAACCCTCAAGAATAAAAACTCGACTCCCCAATGGAGTTTAGAAGCTTGTACATCTTTTTGTTAAAATGGCTCATGGTAGCTCATGCCTGTAATCCTAGCAGTCTAAGAGACTGAGGCAGGTGGATTACTTGAGCTTAGGCGTTCAAGACCAGCCTGAGCAACAGTGAGACCCCTTCTCTACTAAAATAGAAAAACTAGAAAAACTAGCTGGCCTTGTGGTGGCCACCTGTAGTCTCAGCTGTTCAGGAGGCTAAGGCAAGGGTATCATTTGAGCCCAAAAGTTAGAGGTTGCTGTGAGCTGTGATGCAAAGGGCACTCTACCGAGGGGAACCAAGTGAGACTCTGTCTCAAAAAAAAAAAGAAAGGTAGTAACTATTCTTTTCTATTCATTTTTTTCTTTTGAGGCAGAGCCTCAAGCTGTCCCCCTGGGTAGAGTGCTGTGACATCACAGCTCATAGCAACCTCCAACTCCTGGGCTCAAGCAAGTCTCCTGCCTCAGCCTCCCAAGTAGCTGGGACCACAGGTGTCCGCCGCAATGCCCGGCTATTTTTTGGTTGCAGCCGTCAGTGTTGTTTCACAGGTGGGCTGGATTCGAACCCGCCACCTTAAGCGTATGTTGCTGGTGCCTTAGCCACTTGAGCCACAGGCGCCGAGCTGGTAGTAGCTATTCTTATTTTTAATTCTTTTTTTTTTTTTAAAGACAGAGTCTCAGCTGTCACCCTGGGTTGAGTGCTGTGGTATCACAACTCACAGCAACCTCCAACTACTGCGCTCAAGCAATTCTCTTGCCTCAGCCTCTCAAGTAACTGAGACTACAGGTGCCTGCCATAACGCCCGGCTATTTTTTGGTTGCAGCTGTTATTATTGTTTGGCGGGCCTGGGCTGGATATGAACCCACAAGCTTAGGTATATGTGGCTGGTGCCTTAGCCACTTGAGCCACAGGCCCCGAGCCGCTTATTTTTAATTATTTTATTTTATTTTTTTTGAGACGGAGTCTCAAGCTGTCCCCCTGGGTAGATTGCTGTGGCATCACTCACAGCAATCTCCAACTCCTGGGCTCAAGCAAGTCTCCTGCCT
>NW_003852433.1:15301259-15302493 GCF_000181295.1 Otolemur garnettii
CCACAACGCCCGGCTATTTTTTTTTTTTTTAATATGGAACGCTTCACGAATTTGCTTATCATCGTTGCGCAGGGGCCATGCTAATCTTCTCTGTATCGTTCCAATTTTAGTATATGTGCTGCCGAAGCAAGCACCCCCCGGCTATTTTTTGGTTGCAGCTGTCATTGTTGTTTGGCGGGCCCAGACTGGATTTGAACTCGTCAGCTCAGGTGTATGTGGCTGGCGCCTTAGCTGCTTGAGCCACAGGCGCCGAGCCATCTATTTAATCTTTATAGCCAATGGTTCAGAGTCCAGTTTTAGGAATCAGGTCCATGTTGTTATTTAACCTCTATTGAGTCTCAGTTTCCCCGTAATAGTACCCTTCCTAAATTGTTGGAAGGATTATAGGAGATAAACAAGGCACATAGCAGTTCTTGGCACATAGTATAAAATATTGCTCTTATTATCTCTAATGCATGAACTTTAGCAGAATACTCGGCACAAAGTAGGACCTCATCAACAACTACAACATTTATCTTTTTTTCTTTTCTTTGAGACAGAGTCTCACTTGTCGCCCTTGGTAGAGTGCGGTGACATCCTAGCTCACAGCAAACTCAAACTCCTGGGCTTGAGAGATTCCTTTGCCTCAGCCTCCCAAGTAGCTGGGACCACAGCCGCCAGCTACAGTGCCGCGCTATTTTTAGAGACAAAGTCTCGCTCTGGCTCCGGCTGGTCTCAAATCTGTGAGCTCAGGGCAATCCACCCACCTCGGCTGCCCAGAGTCCTGGGATTACAGGCGTGAGCCACCGCGCCAGGCTTCAACAACTATCTTGAGGAACAAGCGATCTTCCTGCCCTAGCCTCCCAGAGGGTTTGGAAAAGATGACTGATCTTCAAAACCAAACAAGTAAGACAAAATGTTCTGACCATCCACATCTTTTTTTTTTGCAGTTTTTGGCTGGGGCTGGGTTTAAACCCATCACCTCCAGCATATGGGACCGGCACCCTACTCCTTTGAGCCACAGGCGCCGCTGGACATTCAGCGTCTTATTTCTTTTTGGTAGAGACAGAGTCTTACTTTATTGCCCTCGGTAGAGTGCCGTGGCATCACACAGCTCACAGCAACCTCCAATTCCTGGGCCTAAGCGATTCTCTTGCCTCAGCCTACTGAGTAGCTGGGACTACAGGCACCCTGCCACAACGCCCAGCTATTTTTTCTGTTGCCGTCATTGTTGTTTGGCGGGTCCAGGCTGGGG
>NW_003852433.1:15302752-15304190 GCF_000181295.1 Otolemur garnettii
CTGTGATCCCAGCTACTTGGGAGGCAGAGGCAGGAGACTCGCTTGAGCCCAGGAGTTCGAGGTTGTTGTGAGCTGTGATGCCACTGCACTCTACCCAGGGCGACAGCTTGAAGCTCTGTCTAAAAAAATAAATAAATAAAAAGCTAGCGACAGGGCGCTAGGGCTGGAATCCCAGCATTCTGGGAGGCCCAGGAGGGAGGATCACTAGAGGTCGGAAGTTAGAGAATAGCCTGAACAAGAGCAAGACCCTGTCTCTAATCAAAAAACAGAAAAAAATTGGTCGCACGCTACTCGGGAAGCTGAAGCATCGAAGGTGTCAGTGAGCTATAATCGCACCCTTTTTCTGAGTAGTTCCCTTGATGGAGAAGAAACTACATTTCCCATGATGCCCAAGAGTCGGAAGGAAGTAAGACGCAGCACGTTTCCCATGATGTCTTATAAACCGGAAACGGAGACTTTAGTTCTCTTTCGCGTCTTGCAAGGTAAGAATGGCGGTCTTTCCATTAACGCTCAATTTCAGGACCGTAATCCTTCGCCATCCGATCCCGGGAGGCATTAAGTGGACACCTACGGGGGTCCGACATGTCCACGGCCAACTGAGAGTCTTCCCAGCCGCTTCATTTCTTTCTGTTGTTTGCGGCGTGCCGCGAAGAGAGTGAGGTGGAATGCCCGAGAGGCTTCCTACGACTGCTCGCCACCCTCTTAGGCTGGGGAAGCGTGGTTCCGTCCGGGATCGATAGCGGGCTACTAGGGCTAGAGAAACAAGGGCGGTGGCGCGCGGTCAGGAGTGTCGGGCCCAGGTTCTAAAAGACACCCCCCAGGTTGAGTTTGTCTCAGCCTGCTTGGTGTTTGGGGATAAAGCCAAAAGTTCTTTCCCGTCTTTGCACATCGACGCCCGTAAGTCACCTCTTGGTCTTTAAGCTTTTTTGAGTTTGGGCTAATTTTTTTCTTCTTCTTAAAGCCAACTTTCTGGCTGGGCCCCCGTAGGACAGTGGTTACGCACCGGCTACATATACCAAGGCTGGCGGGTTCGAACCCGGCCCGGTCCAGCTAAGCAACAATAACAACTGCAACAAAAAAATAGCCGGGAGTTGTGATGGGTGCTTACAGTCCCAGCCACTCGGGAGGCTGAGGCTAGAGAATCACTTAAGCCCAAGAGTTTGAGGTTGCTGTGACGCCACGGCACTCTACCGAGGGCAACATAGTAAGACTCAGTTTCAAAAAAAAAAAAAAAGACACCTTAAAGCGAACTTTATCTTTTTTGCCAGTTTTGGGTTTGAACCTGCCACCTCGGGCATATGGGGCTGGCGCCCTGCTCTTTTAAGCCACAGGCGCGACCCTAAAGCGAACTTGGATAAGGCAATGTTTTAAAAAGCAAGAGGGAAGATCTTAAAGCAAATAGTCCTGGTCTTGCTACCTCCTAGCTGTGGAGGCTTCT
>NW_003852433.1:15305075-15308475 GCF_000181295.1 Otolemur garnettii
AGATTGAAAAGAAGAAGAAGGCGAAGGTCCTTGCCACTGTTACAAAACCAGTTGGTGGGGACAAGAATGGTGGTACTCGGGTGGTTAAACTTCGCAAAATGGTAAAATTTGAAGACTAAATGTATTTCCAGTTTAAGCTTTAATACGATGAAGTTTTTTTGTGTGCTGTGGATCTAAAGATTTCTGCTTATCCAATCGTTTTCAATTGAAAGGGTTCTAGGTCTAACAATTACTATTTAATCTTAAATTGAGTTATTTTCTGTACCTTTTCACATATAAAATGGAAGTAAAAGTACACCTCAAAGGGTGGTTGTGGAGGTTAAATGAAGTAACACATAGGGCTTGTCCTATAGAATATTCATAAGCAGTTTTTCTTGGCCCCCTTTAATCACAAGATCCAATGTTTTCTCTGAAGCTGCTCTGATTTCTATTATGAAAACATTTCCAGATTACCCCAGTGTATGTCGTTTATTCACAGGTGAAAGTTACTGCTTCAGAGGGAAAATAATCCTTGTGAGGTTGTTTGCATTAGGCTGTTGTGTTTGTAGTAAAAGTAAATCTGTACTAATGATAAATGATCTCTTACTAAGAGTTTGTTGGTTGTCAGCCCATATACCAAGGGTGGCTGATGGAATCTGGCCTCACCCAAAGTGCAACAAAAAAATAGCCCAGCATTGTGGCAGGCACCTGTAGTCCCACTTGCTTGGGAGGCTGAGGCAAGAGAATCACCTAAGCCCAAGAGCTGGAGGTTGCTGTGAGCTGTGATGCCAAAACACTCTACTGAGGGTAACAAAATAACACTTATCTCCTAAAAAAAAAAAGTTGTTTTTTATATATGTATTTGTTTGTTTTGGTTTTTGTTTTGTTTTGGTTTTTGAGGACAGCCTCAAGTTGTCCCCCTAGGTAGAGCACTGTGACATCACAGCTCACAGCAACCTCCAACCGCCAGGCTCAAGCAAGTCTCCTGCCTCCGCCTCCCAGGTAGCTGGGACCACAGGTGCCTGCCACAACGCCTGGCTATTTTTTGGTTGCATCCATCATTGTCATTTGGCGGCCCGGGCTGGATTAGGTGTATGTGGCTGGCACCTTAGCCACTTGAGCCACAGGCACCGAACCTTTTTTTTTTTTTTTTTTTTCCAGTCCCATTTTGTCATCTCGGTAGCGTGCTGTGATATCACAGCTCTAAGCAACCTCAAATTCTAGGGCTTAAGTGATTCTCTTGCCTCAGCCTCCTAAGCAGCTGGGACTACAGGTGCCCGCCAGAACACCCAGATATTTTTGTTTCTATTGTCATTGTTTAGCTGGCCTGGGCCAGTTTTGAACCCGTCGGCCTTGGTGTATGTAGCTGGCGCCGTAACCACTATGCTATGGGTGCTATTTATGTAAAGTAAGTGAGGCAAAAATCTCAAATCAATGGAAGTTTATTAAGCCAAAATTAAGGATGCACTCAGGACACAGACGTTCTGTGGCTTTTTTTCTTAAAGGCAAGTTGGACTCTTCAGCCTTTTTTTTTTTTTTTTGAAATGGAGTCTCTGTTGCCTTGGGTAGAGTGCCATGGCATGATTGTAGCTCACAGCAATTCTTAGTTACTCTCAAGTAATCCTCCTGCCTCTGTCTCAAGTAGCTGGAACTACAGGTGTGCACCACCATTCCCAGGTAGTTTTTCTATTTTTAGTAGACTGGGGCATCTGTCTTGCTCAGGCTAGTCTCCAGTTCCTGAGCTCAAGCAGTCTACCCACTTCAGCCTCCAAGAGTGCTAGGATTATAGGCCTGATGTTAGGCCACCTTTAGCATTTTAAAGGGATGGTAAAAGGGGGTCATTGGAGACCCAAGAAACCCATATTTTACAGAATTAAGGGGAATGTGAAGGTTAAATGGGGGTGCAGGAAACATCAGTTATGTAGATGGACCTTGGTGAGTAGAAGAATGTTTGACTCTGTGTGTCTACAGTTTTGTTACCTGTGAAGAAATAAGTGTTATGTGTTAGTGTAGAATCCAAAAGGCATTAGTTGGATGCTAGACAGTTAAAATTTGCATGTCCTTGTTCATGGAAAGTAAGCAAGGAATTTCTTTAATAAAAGACCTGTGGGACCCAGTCCTTTTTTTTAAAGACAGAGTCTCACTTTAGAGTCCCATAGAATCTTAGTTCACAGCAACCTCAAACTCTTGGGTTCAAGTGATCTTCTTACATCAGCCTCCCAAGTAGCTGGGACTACAGATGGCCGCCACAATGCCCAGTTATTTTTTAGAGACAGGGTCTCACTTGCTCATGCTGGTCTCGAACCTATGAGCTCAGGTTGACTGCCTCTGCCTGTGGGACCTGTTTTTCATAGGTGCCTTAAGGGTTTTACCTTCTCTTTTGCATAAGGTGATGGAGAGTGGCCTTTTTATAAAAGAAAAATCAAAATCTAGTGTGGTGTGTTACTTTTACAATAAACGAGTTCCCAGTTCGAATATCTGGTTTTGTGTAGTTTGATTTACTTTGTAGATGTAAGAATAAGACTTGTCACCATGAGGATCAGATGAAGGGGTGCAGATAGAGACAACACTTGAATTGGGAAACAAGCCACGTCTCATTTGTAACATGCAAAATATGGTGTGCATGTTTTTCTGAAGGCATTTACATGAGACAGAGGTGAGGGACAAGAAAAGTTCATGTGAAAATCAAGCTTGAGTGTGTGAGCTTGCTTTGTAATCTGAAGTTTTGTCCCAGATTTACAAAGGTGAATTGATTGATGCCATTTTGAGCATACAGCTCCTTCACTAAAAGATTTCCATTGTGTTTTGTATATAAAAGATACAGAAGCAATGTTGGCCTTTTCCAAGTTTAAAATCTATGTAAGAGTCATTGGCTCAGCGCCTACAGCTCAAGTGGCTAAGGTGTCAGCCACATACACCAGAGCTGGTGGGTTCAAATCCAGCCCAGGCCCGCCAAACAACAACAACTATAACCAAAAAAAAAATTAAAAATAGCTGGGCATTGTGGCCGGCACCTATAGTCCCAGCTACTTGGGAGGCTAAGGCAAAGGGATCCCTTAAGCCCAAGAGTTTGAGGTTTCTGTGAGCTGTGACACCACGACACTCTACCCAGGGCAATAGCTTAAGACTGTCAAAAACAAAATCTGTATAAGAGAGGTGAAATGGAATGGTGTAAAGTGTTGGGGTTTCAAATGGGTAAAAAGGCCATTGGAAAGGTTTCACTGTGCTCTGCACCTGTGACCCAGTGGCCAGGGCACCAGTCACATACGCCAGAGCTGGCGGGTTCAAAATTCAGCCTAGGCCTGCCAAACAACAATGACGGCTGCAACCAAAAAATAGTTGGGGCTCAGCGCCTATAGCTCAACCGGCTAAGGCGCCAGCCACGTACACCTAAGGTGGCGGGTTCGAATCCCCAGCCCGG
>NW_003852433.1:15308847-15310560 GCF_000181295.1 Otolemur garnettii
AAAAGAAGAAGAAGGCGAAGGTCCTTGCCACTGTTACAAAACCAGTTGGTGGGGACAAGAATGGTGGTACTCGGGTGGTTAAACTTCGCAAAATGCCTAGATACTATCCCACCAAAGATGTGCCTCGAAAGCTATTGAGCCATGGCAAAAAACCATTCAGTCAGCATGTGAGAAAACTGCGATCTAGCATCACACCTGGGACCGTTCTAATTATCCTCACTGGGCGCCACAGAGGCAAGGTGAGCACAGTACCACAGCCCAGGGAGCTTTGCGGCAGCTCTGCAGCACTTAATCACAATCTCTTTGCACTCTGGATGTATGATTCATTTAGGGACCTGAAACGTAACAATCAACCCAGTCACTAATTGGGTCCTGCTTCTCCACCCCCCCCAATAGAGTAAGCATTTTTCATTTGTTGCAAATAACACCTTTAATGTGTAATAAATAGTTACAAATGATACATGTCCATTTGCAAGAAATGTACTTAAAGTTAGATTATTTCCTAAGCTTGGTGTAGTTGCTTCCATAACTGTTAAGCCTTACACATGTATGTAGAAGATTCCTTTACCAAACTTAGATGCCTATGATTTGATTGAGAAGTCAGTTTTTAATTGCAGAAACTAAATCTTTTCTGTTTAACTTGCAGAGAGTGGTTTTCCTAAAGCAACTGGGCAGTGGCTTGCTACTTGTGACTGGTAAGAAAATCCCTGGATTATGTTCTCTGAAACTTCCATTTTTAAATGGCTTCCAGTAGACTGGGCATGGTGGGTTAGCCTCAGGGAGGCCACGGCTAGAGAATCACTAGAGCTCAGAAGTTTGAGACCAGCCTGAGCAAGTGCATGACTGCCCCTCACCCCCAGATTAGCTGGGTATTGAAGCGGGCACCTATAGTCTCAGCTACTTGGAAGGTTAAGGGCAGGAGGATCTCTTGAACCCAGGAATTTGAGGTTGCTGTGAACTAGGCTGAGGCACTCTACCCTGGGGCAACAGAGTAAGTCTCTAAAAAGGGGGGAGGGGCAGGAATAAATGCTTGCAGTACAGTTGTGGTCCCTTACGAGGACATTTCTTTTCTTTTCTTTTTTTGACACAGTGTCTCAATGTGTTGCCCTCAGTAGAGTGTGGTGGTGTCACAGCTCACAGCAACCTCAAACTCTTGGGCTTAAGTGATTCTCTTGCCTCAGCCTCCCAAGTAGCCGGGACTATAGGCTCCCATCACAACACCCAGATAGTTTTGGTTGCAGTTGTTGTTTAGCACTTGCCTTGTTGTATGTGGCCAGCGCCCTACTCACTGAGGTACGAGCGCTGAGCCACAAGGACATTTCTTCCTTTAATTTTTCTTTCCTAAGGCAAGCATGAAACAGTTTACTGGGGAAGGGAAAGGGAAAGGTTTACAGAGCAAGATAAGTTAACCATAGACCTTTTATGGCAAAGGGACATTGACAAGGGCAACTCCTCCCCAACCTGCCAGCCTGAGTGTATGTGGCCTGCGCCAACAAGGATATTTTATAATGGAGATTCTGAGCCCCAGTTCACTGCTTTGTGTGCAGTGGGTTGAACAAGCAGGTGTAACTGTACCTAAATTATGGAATTCATCCTGCATAAAACTTGGAATTGGTCTGTCACTCGGCATTAAGATGCAGCTCTTAGGCTTGGGGCCTGTGGCTCAAGCGGCTAAGGTGCCAGCCACATACACCTAAGGTGGCGGGTTCGAAT
>NW_003852433.1:15311061-15320309 GCF_000181295.1 Otolemur garnettii
AAATCCCAAAGCATCTTACTGATGCTTATTTCAAGAAGAAGAAGCTCCGGAAGCCCAGACACCAAGAAGGTGAGATCTTCACCACAGAAAAAGAGGTAAGTTTTCTATTTCTGTCGTCTCCTGTAATAAGCATTGACCCTTCTAGTTGGGAGTGAAAACAAACAGACCTAAGCATTGTTGCATAAAAATAAGGAGAAAATAGAAAGTAAATAATGAGAAATGTCTGGCAAGTGCTTGTTTTCTTATAAAGTAAGTAGTTTTAAGGGGCTAGGAGCTCATCTTAGAATCTTAAGATTTCGGTAAAACCCTTTAGGAATCACTGCTGTCATTGCATTCAGAATTTATTTATCCTTGATGTGTATTAAAGGATGAAAAGGGCTGGGTATGGTAGCTCACACCTCTAATCCTAGCACTCTGGGAGGCTGAGGCGGGTAGATTGCCTGAGCTCACAGGTTCAAGACCTGCCCGAACCTCCATCTCAAAAAATAGCTAAGCGGGCTCAGTGCCCATAACTTAGTGATTAGTGCAGGGCACTGGTCACATACACAAGGGCTGACAGGTTTGAACCCAGCCCAGGCCTGCTAAACAATAATGACAACTACCCAAAAAAAAAAAAAAAAGGCATTGTGGCAAGTGCCTGCCGTCCTAGCTACTTGGGAGGCTAAAGCAGAGAATCGCTTAAGCCTAAGAGTTTGAGGTTACTGTGAGCTATGATAGCATAGCGCTCTACTGAGAGCGACATAATAAACTCTCAAAAAAACCCAAAAAGTAGCTGGGTGTTGTGGTGGGTGCCTATAGTCCCAGCTACTTGGTAGACTGAGGTAAGAGTTACCTAAGCCCAAGAGTTTGAGGTTTCTGTGAGCTCTGACGCTACAGTGCTCTATCAGGGGTGACAAAGGAAAACTCTGTCTTGAGGGAAAAATTTTTTTTTTGCATTCTTTTTTTTGGGAGGCTGTTTGACTTTGTTACCGCTGGTAGAGCACTGTAACATCATAGCTCACAGCAACCTCAAACTCTTGGGCTTAATTGACCCTCTTGCCTTAGCCACCGGAATAGCTGGGATTATAGGCGCCCACCACAATGCCCAGCTATTTGTAGAAACAGACTGGTCTCAGGCTGCTCTCAAACCTGTGAGCTCAGGCAGTCCACCCACCTCGGCCTCCCATAGTGGTAGGATTACAGGTGTGCCACCGTGCCTGATCAGAATCACTATTTATGTTAATGAAATAGGTTTGTGGGTTTGGTGGGCATTTTTTGTTTTTTTGACACAAGAGTCTCACTTTGTCACCCTTGGTAGAGTGCTGTCACATCACAGCTCACAGCAACCAAAGTGATTTTCTTGCCTTAGCCTCCCAAGTAGCCCAGCTATTTTTAGAGATGAGGTCTTGCTCCCAAGTAGCCCAGCTATTTTTAGAGATGAGGTCTTGCTCTAGCTCAGGATGGTCTGGAACTCCTGAGCTTGGCCAATCTGCTCACCCCAGTTGGGATTACAGGTGTGAGCCACCATGCCCAGCCTTGGCAAAAACAGGTTTTTATTGTTAGTTGCCTTTAATGTTTCTAACTATTACGGGGAATGAGTACTTGTGAGATAGGATTTCTTAGTTGACTGGGTAATTTGGTACATTTGTCTATTTTCAAATGTTTAATTCTCTCTTTTTTAGAAATATGAGATAACAGAACAGCGCAAGGTTGATCAAAAAGCTGTGGACTCGCAAATTTTACCGAAAATCAAGGCTATTCCTCAGCTCCAAGGCTACCTGCGATCCGTGTTTGCTCTGACAAATGGAGCTTACCCTCATAAAATGGTGTTTTAAATTTCTTAAAAAGAACCTAATTAAATGGCTAATGGATTTTTGTTTGTGGCTCTTTTAGTCTTACCTGCTTAGAGCTGTAGCTTGCCCTTGCCAGCTTCCTAGGGCTTTTGCTGCTACTGGAAAGAAAGGGCATTGGAGGGAGTGGTGTCTGCAGTAGAGCCTGCTCCTTGTCAGCTTAGAAGTAACATTTTAGGCTTCAGATTTATTCTAGTGTCTGACTTTAGTTATTTACCCATTCTCTGCCAATATAAATAGTGGCATTTTCTCATTCATTCTACCAAATATGGGCCAGAAACAACCATGGCTTCTTCAGAACACAAACTCTGTTATACCCCCTTCTTTTTTTAAGAGTAAGAACAACTGAGTTTTTTGCTCTGTTACCCAGGCTAAATGTAGTAGACCCCTGGGTTCCAGCAATCCTTCTGCCTCCACCTTTAACCTCTTAGGATTATAGGTGTGAGCTGCTAGGCCCAACCCCATAATGCAGTTTTGATGTAGTTTGGTTGGGGCCGGGTTCAAACCTGCCACCCTCGGTATATGGGGCTGTCGCCCTACTCACGGAGCCACAGGCACCACCCCCTATAATGCAGTTTTGAAGCAAATCTTTTTTTTTTTTTTTTTTTTTTGAGACAGAGCCTCAAGCTGTCCCCCTGGGCAGAGTGCCATGGCATTACAGCTCACAGCAACCTCCAACTCCTGGGCTCAAGCGAGTCTCCTGCCTCCGCCTCCCAAGTAGCTGGGACCACAGGCGCCCGCCACAACGCCCGGCTATTTTTTGGTTGCAGCCGTCATTGTTGTTTGGCGGGTCCGGGCTGGGGATTCGAACCCGCAACCTTAGGTGTATGTGGCTGGCGCCTTAGCCGGTTGAGCTATAGGCACCGAGCCTGAAGGAAATCTTTTTGAGATAATCTTGACCTGTTGCCCTATTTGGTGTCATGGCTCACAGCAACCTGAAACTCTTGGGCTTAAGCGATTCTTTTGCCTCAGCCTCTTGAGTAGCTGGAACCATAGGCACCTGCCACAATGCCTGGCTATTTTTTGGTTGCAGTTTGTCATTGTTTAGCAGGCCCAGGCCTGGCTCAAACCCACCAGCTTTGGTGTATGTGGCTGGCGCCCTACTCATTGAGCTATGGGTGCCAAGCCATTGAAACAAATCTTAACATGGCACTATTAATACCTTTAGCTCCCTGTCCCTCTTAAATATAAATACAGTTGCAAAATAATCATGGCCACAAGACCTTCTGATTGGCCCCATATCTCCACCCTACTCTTTATCCCTTATTATTTTCTCAGGGATGGGACAGTCTCTGTTACCCAGGCTGTGATGGTGTCAACCTATGTCACTGCAACCTCAAACTGATGGGGGTCAAGTGATCTTGGCTCAGTCTCCTGAGTAGCTGGGACTATAGGCTACTTTTTAGAATTTGTTCAAGCTGGTCTCAAACTCACTGGCTTCAAGCTCTCTAACCATATATGTTTGGATTATAGACTGGCCAAATTTTTTCTTTTTCTTTTTTTTTTTTTTTGAGACAGTCATGTCACTTCACAGCAACCTCAAACTCTGGGCTTAAGCCATTCTCTTGCTTCAGCCTACCAAGTAGCTGGGAGTTAGAGGCACCAGACACAACACCTTTTTTTTGTTGTTGTCATTATTTAGCAGGCTGGGTTCAAACCCATCAGCCCTGCTGCATGTTATCGGCACCCTAACCACTGACCTACCAGCATCAAGCCCCAAATTTCTTTGAACATTTGGCTAATAGGTTGTATCTGCTTCTGTAGCATTTAATGTTATGTTACCCTTTAATAGAATGCACCATTCTTTACTTAGGAGAGTTAAAAGATAATTACTATCACAAACTATTTCATATATCATTTGTCAGGATCTTGGGGCCATTTATATGGATCCTACTTTGAGAACCACTGCCCTAGTTCCTTTGCCTTGTTCCAAAAGTGGAATCAAACATACCCTTTTGACTTGTTTTGACCAATAGAATGTGGCATAAATGGCTCAGTGCCCATAGCAGTGGTTACAGTGCTGTCTGCATATTAGCCCTTGCCAGCTAAATGACAACTCTTCCCAAAAATAACTAGCCAGGTGTTGTAACGGGTGCCTGTAGTCCTAGCTATTTGGGAGGCTGAGGCAAGAGAATCACTTAAGCCCAGGAGTTTGAGGTTGCTGTGAGCTGTGATGCTACTGCACTCTTTATCAACGGTGATATAGTGAAACTCTCTCTCAAAAAAAATAAAGGCGGCTCGGCGCCTATAGCTCAACCGGCTAAGGCGCCAGCCATGTACACCTAAGGTGGTGGGTTCGAATCCCCAGCCCGGACCTGCCAAACAATGACGGCTGCAACCAAAAAATAGCCAGGCGTTGTGGCGGGCGCCTGTAGTCCCAGCTACTTGGGAGGCAGAGGCAGGAGACTCGCTTGAGCCCAGGAGTTGGAGGTTGCTGTGAGCTGTAATGCCACGGCACTCTACCCAGGGGGACAGCTTGAGGCTCTGTCTCAAAAAAAAAATAAAGGCATAAATGATGTATGTGGATCATCTAAGCGTAGGCCTTGTGCTGTTGCCATTCTTGCCCTTTTGGGACACTGCTACAACCTTGTGAAGAAACAAAGGCTCACCTTCCTGAGGACAAATGAGACCATAGGGAGAGGCCCTGCCTTGCAAGAGGCAACTCCAATCACCACCTACAAGTGAGGCCACCTTAGGCTGGCCAGCCAGCCACTTGAATACCTAGGCCAGAGCAGCAGAGCCCAACCCAAAATGCTGACCCACAGAATTATAAGCACATAGAACAGTTTTTCTAGCCATTTGACTACAGTAACTGACCTGTGTATCCTTTGAAAAAGAACTGGGAGATGTACAATAGTTAGCAATAGTCATCTCAAAGGAATAAATTTTCTTTTGCTCATCTATGTGATCCTTCTAAAAGTACACACGTCTATAACAAAGATAAAAAAAAAGATTAAAAAGCAAATGGCAGAAGAGTCTAAAAATTTTTTTTGTAGTTTTTTTTTGGCCAGGACTGAGTTTGGACCTGCCACCTCAGGTATATGGGGCTGGAGCCCTACTCCTTTGAGCCAAGGGCACTGCCCTATAAAATTCTTTATAGTATAGTTATACAAATATTTGAAATATCCATAAATAAAAAACTTAAAAATACACCCGAATTCCTGACCCACAGACCTGTGAGATGGTAAGATGACTTGCCTCAAGTCAGGGGTTCTCAACCTGTGGGTCAATGACCCTTTCACAGGGGTGGCCTAAGCATCCTGCATATCAGGTATTTACATTATGATTCTTAACAGTAGCAAAATTACACTTAAGAGGTAGCAACAAAAATAACTTTATGGTTGGGGGGGTTACCACAACATGAACTGTATTAAAGGGTTGCGGCATTAGGAAGGTTGACAACCACTGCACTAAGTATTGGGAGATGTTATGTGTAGCAGAAAACTGAAGCAGAGCTCCAGGATATAGTATCTCAGGGTTTGCCAAGGTCCCTGGATATTCAAAGCCCCAAGGTAACTGAAGTGATAGTTGACTGGTCACCTCTGAGATGGCCTCTTTTCCAGTGTACTTGGTTCCTACAGCTCTAGTGCATCTGTGCAATGCTGTTGTAATAAATTTTGGGGCTCGGTGCCTGTGGCTCAACCGGCTGGGGTGCCAGCCACATACACCTAAGGTGGCGGGTTCAAATCCAGCCTGGGCCCACCAAAACGACGACGGCTGCAACCAAAAAATGGCCAGGTGTTGTGGCAGGCGCCTGTGGTCCCAGCTGCTTGGGAGGCTGAGGCAGGAGACTTGCTTGAGCCCAGGAGTTGGAGGTTGCTGTGAGCTGTGATGCAATGGCACTCTACCCAGGGGGATAGCTTGAGGCTCGGCCTCAAAAATAAATAAATAAATAAATAAATAAATTTTGGAATTTGCTCCTTAAGACAATACAAATTTATTCTACAGTTTTGAAAGTCAGAAGTTCAAAAATGCATTTTAGCTGTCAAGGAGGGCAGGACTGCTTCCTTCTGGAGACTCGAGGTGCAAATCTCCTTAGCTTTTTCCACTTGTACTTGGTGGATACCCATATTCCTTGCTTGTGGCTTCATTCATTCATCATTCATTCATTCATTCATTGGAGTGGGTCTCAAACTTCTGAGCTGAAGCAATCCTCCATCCTCAGTTTCTCTAGTAGCTGAGATTATAGGTATGTGCCACTGTACCTGACTTAATGAGATGTCTCTCCCAAAGAAAATCATTCCTTTTTCATTCTTTATAGCTTATAAGTCCAGTTTCTACTTCTGTTCTGACATTGTTTCCTCCCTGACTCATCCTAGGTTTTTCTTTTTTCTTTCTTTTTTTTTTTTTGCAATTTTTGGCCGGGGTTGGGTTTGAACCCACCACCTCCAGCATATGGGGCCAGCGTCCTACCCCTTTGAGCCACAGGCACTGCCCCGCTAGGTTTTTCTTAAACGGACCTTTGGTTGCAGCCGTCATTGTTTGGCAGGCCCAGGCTGGATTTGAACCTACCATCTCAGGTGTATGTGACTGGCACCTTAGCTGCTAGAGCCACAGGCGCCGAGCCTCATCTGAAGATCTTTAATCACATCTGAAAAGTCTTTTACTTTGAAAAGTAGCATTCCTACCTCAGCGCCTATAGTTCAGTGGTTAGGGCACTGGCCACATGCACCAGGGTTGTCAGGTTCAAACCCAGCCTGGCCTGCTAAACAACAACACAAAAAAATAGCCAGGCGTTGTGGCCGGCACCTGTAGTCCCAGCTGCTTGGGAGGCTGAGGCAAGAGAACCACTTGAGCCCGAGTTGGAGGTTGCTGTGAGCTTTGATGGCACAGCACTCTACCTAGAGGGACAAAGTGAGACTCGGTCTCAAAAAAAAAAAAAAAAAAATTCGAGTCCAAGTCAGTTGGAAATAGTTAATCCCAAAGTTAACAGCTTTCAGAGTTAGATGAGCTTGGATTTGAATCTGGCTTTGATGTAATTTGCTTACCTTTTAGATAACCAATGTAACAATGGTAAATGTTATAATTCTGACCATGTGCGAAACACTTAAAAGTACGCACTTTTTTAAAGTTCCTTTATTGAGATAAGATATATATGTGACATAAAATGGTAAGTTTTTTTTCATTAAAGAGACAGGGTCTCACTTTGTCGCCCAGGCTGGAGTGCAGTGGCATGAACATAGTTTATTTCAGTTTCAAACTCCTGGGCTGGCCACATTCTATCATTCCACTCTACATCCACGGGTAAGCCTTTATTTTGCACCCACTTATGAGTGGGAACATGTAATGCTTGTATTTCTGTGTCAGGCTTGTTTTATTTAAGATAATGACTTCCAGCATGGGAGCAGTGGCTCAGCACTTTGGGAGACCAAGGCAGGAGGACCAGTTGAGGCCAGGAACTTTAGACCAACCTGGGCAATAATGAAACCTGGTCTCTACAAAAAAAATTTTAAACATGGTATATAAGGCTCAGCACCTGTGGCTCAAGTGGCTAAGGCACCAGTCACATACACCTAAAGTGGCGGGTTCGAATCCAGCCCGGGCCCGCCAAACAACAATGACGGCTGCAACCAAAAAAATAGCCGGGCATTGTGGTGGGCGCCTGTGGTCCCAGCTACTTGGGAGGCGGAGGCAGGAGACTCGCTTGAGCCCAAGAGTTGGAGGTTGCTGTGAGCTGTGATGCCATGGCACTCTACCCAGGGGGATAGCTTGAGGCTCTGTCTAAAAAAAAAAAAAATGGTATATAAAACCAGTACCTTGTACCCCATGATTGCATTAATGTACACAGCTATGATTAAAAAATTTTTTTTAAAGATAAGTGGGCTGGGCATGGTGGCACAAACCTGTACTTTCAGGTACTTGGGAATCTGAGGCGGGAAGAGCTCTTGAGCCTAGGAGTGTGAGGTTGCAGTGAGCTATGATGATACCACTACACTCTAATCTGGGCAACATAGTGAGATCCTGTCTTGGAAAAACAGACTGGGGTGGGAGGTAGGATTTGGATACAGATACACATCAAGAGGAGACAATACAGAAAGAAAGGAAATGATAGTCATCTGTAAATCATGGAGAAAGGTCTGGAATAGATGCGTCCCTCACAGTGCTCAGGAGGAACCAATTTTTCTTGGTTATAAAGATAGCTATCATCACTTTGAAGATGGGAATAGATAGGTGGAATAACTTGTTTGTGGTACTGATAATATGCATAGATAAGAGCTGGGACCCAAACACAAGCAGATTGATTCAAACTACTGAAGTCTCTTCCATCATCCTCACATTCAGTTAACTCATACACACTGGTTACCAACTTTTTTTTTTTTTTTTTTTTTAAACAGAGTCTTACCTCTATCACCCTGGGTAGAGTCCCCTGGCATCAACCTCAAAATCCTGAGCTCAAAGAGATCCTCTTGCCTCAACCTCCTGAGTAGCTGAGACTATTTTTAGTGCAGATGAGGTCTTGCCTTGTTCAGTCTGGTCTGGAACTCCTGAGCTCAAGTAATCCACCTGCCTCGTCCTCTCAAAACACTAGGCTTACAGGTGTGAGCCCCCATGCCTGTCCTTGGTTACCAGTTTTAAACACAAAATCCTCGGGGAATGCCCAGCCATAGACCAGCTGCCTAGAGTTGAATTACTTGATTGAAGTAGCTTCCTTGTCTTTTCTGAAAGAGAAAAGCTGCCAGTCTCCTTGAGAATTGGACCCCCCCAAAGTAACCTCTTGGATAGAGCTGGCACTCAATGAATACTGAAGGAACAAAAACATAGTGTTTACTTTTCCTTGTGTGAAAACTCTATGACAGGCTCAGTGCCTGTGACTCAAGCAGCTAAGGCGCCAGCCACATACACGTGAGCTGGCGGGTTCGACTCCAGCCCGGGCCCGCCAAACAACAATGACGGCTGCAACCAAAAAATAGCCTGGCGTTGTGGCGGGCACCTGTGGTCCCAGCTACTTGGGAGACGGAGGCAGGAGACTCGCTTGAGCCCAGGAGTTGGAGGTTGTTGGGAGCTGTGATGCCATAGCACTCTACCCAGGGCGACAGCTTGAGGCTCTGTCTTTAAAAAAAAAAAAAAAAGACAACTCTATGACAATGTCTTTTGCCCACACGGTTCCTTTGTGCGACTGGGGAATGTTTGCAAATTTCCAAATCAGAATTGGAAATCCCTGTACAGCAAGACCTCTACTGCCCACGAGGTGGCGCTGAAGGACATCACATCTTTCAGAGCTCCCTGATGCGGCAATTAATGCTGCTTCATCTTGGAGCTTTTCTTTTCTTATTTTTTCTTTTTCTTTCTTTCTTTCTTTCTTTTTTACTTTGATTGTTCACATTTTTTTTTTTTTTTGAGACAGAGCCTCAAGCTGTCCCCCTGGGTAGAGTGCCGTGGCATTACAGCTCACAGCAACCTCCAACTCCTGGGCTCAAG
>NW_003852433.1:15320329-15334307 GCF_000181295.1 Otolemur garnettii
ATAGATGGAAAGTTAAAGAGTGGAAATAAATAGTCCATGCAAACAAAAACCAAATGAATAGGAGTGGGTATAATTATATCAGGTAAACAGTAAAAAAAAAAAAAAAAAAATAGTGACAAAGAGGTCATTATATAATGATAAAGGGATCAGTTCAGCAAAAGGATATAATGGCTCTAAATATATATTCACCCAACATATGAATACTCACATTCACAACACAAATATTACAGAACCTAAAGAAAGAGATAGACAATAACACAATAAATACAGAGGACTTCAACACCCCACTCACAGTACTACATACATCTACAAATTCAATGCAATTCCTATAAAAATCCCAATATAACTTTTCAAAGTTTTAGAAAAAATAATCCTAAACTTCATGTGGGTCCAAAAAAGGCCAAAATAGCCAAAGAAATCCTAACCAAAAACAACAAAACTGAAGACATTACACACCTAATTTCAAATTATACTTCAGGGTTATAGTAACAAAAGTATATCATGGGGCGGCACCTGTGGCTCAAAGATGTAAGGCACCAGCCCCATATACTGGAGGTGATGGGTTCAAACCCAGCCCCGTCCAAAAAAAAAGTATATCATGATACTGGTATAAAAGTAGACACATCAATCAATGGAACATATTGGAGACCTGAGAAACAAAACCATATACGTGCAACCAACTGATCTTTGAAAAAGCACACAAAGACATACATGGGGAAAGGATGCACTATTCCATAAATGGTGCAAGGAAAATTGGATAGCCACATGCATAAGAATGAAATTGGGTCCCTATTTCTCATCATATACCAAAATTATATTGGTATATGGGTCATTACAAAAGTTTAGAGATACTCAGAAATTAACAAATGTAAAATCTTTTTTTAAAAAAAGAAATGTAAAATCTTGCATGGATGAATCAGAAAGGATACTGTTGACTGTGTTTCTTGGAAATAATGAAATAATGGATCGTGACACTGTCTCAAAACTTTCATAGTGACCCACATAAAAAATTTAACTCAATGGGCGAGTGCAGTGGCCCATGCCTCTAACCCTACCACTGTAGAAAGCCAAGACAGAACGGATCACTTGAGCTCACAAGTTCAAGACCAGCCGGTGCAAGACCAGCCTTTAGCCATCTCTGCTAAAATGAAAAACTGGACAAGAGGATTACTTGACACCAAGGGTTTGAGGTTGCTATGAAGCTATGATGCCACAGCACTCTGCCAAGGGCAACAAAGTGAGACTCTGTCTCAAAAAAAAAAAAAAATTAACATGAGTGCCTCATCTAAGACTGTCCTTAAGCTCTGTTAATGTTTATCAAGAACTGCTTATCTTGGTGGAGCCCTGTGGCTCACGCTTGCGATCCTAGCACTCTGAGAGGCCAAGTCAGGTAGATTGCCTAAGCTCAGGAGTTCGAGACCAGCCTGAGCAAAGTGAAACCCCAATCTCTATTAAAAATAGAAAAATTAGCTGGGCATTGTGGTGGGCTCCTGTAGTTCCAGCTACTCAGGAGGCTGAGACAAGAGGATCACATGAGCCCAAGAGTTTGAGGTTGCTGTGAGCTATGATGACATAGCACTCAACCCTGAGTCACTGAGACTCTATCTCAAAAAAAAAAAAAAAAAACTGCTTAACTCAACCCCAAGCCACTGAGTGAGACTCTATCTCTAAAAAGAAAAAAAAAAACTGCTTATCTTCATGCCACACATGTGGGCCCAGTGAGGATTACAGAGTCATTTTAGACAGTCAGCTGGTACAGAAAAGCCAGCGGAAAGGAGAGATATTGCAAAATCGCAGAGGGGCCCCAGCTTGAGCCAAAGCTAGTGAATATCACGTCAGCAACTGGGGCAGTTGGGAGATGGTCTCCATCAACAAGCTTGCTCCCTCCTGGGGAGGTGCCTCCCAGGGGCAACTGAGGTCCAACCTACTAATAGGTGGTATTCTTCCTGCTTTCCTCATGCTTCCTCTTTGCTTCCAACTTAGGGTTGCCCAACCTACGCCTTTTTCTTGCTGCTTTCCCATCCTGATCCACTACTATCAAAAGGAAGAGTACAAAATACAATTTCAAAGAGAAGAGATCTCAAGTCACAAATTTTCCCTTTCTATGAATGGATTATTTGTGTGTGTGTGTGCGCCTGCGCGTGCGCATGTGTATTGTCTTGACCTAAATGTGAATTTTCTTCCTCTAGGCTTCCAACATAAAGTTCTTTTGACCCAGCACTGCCTCTGTGTTGCTGATCTGTTCTAGAAATCCCTGCTAAATGGTCTTATTTCCAGAGGGGGTTCTATAAATATTAATTCATCAGCTGCCTCATCGTGGTAGTACAGTGGCAGTCCTGTAGTCGTATGACTAATTAATTACTGTTGCTAAAATATTAAATAACTATTCATTATGCAGCCTAAAGACTTTAAGCCCTAGATCTGTGCTGTTTTCATTACTCAGTGAAGGACAAGAGTTCCTAGGCATCTTGACTCCTAATCTTGGTATATAAACAGTAAGAGTAGGAGAAATTTTCTCTGAACTACCCAAGATGGTTATTTACAGTCGAAGACCTGAGCAATTTAAAAATAGTGATGGGGTGGGTGCAGTGGCTCACGCCTGTAATCCTAGCACTCTGGGAGGCTGAGGTGGGTGGATTGCCTGAGCTCACAGGTTCCTGACCAGCCAGAGCCAGAGAAAGACATTGTCTCTAAAAATAGCCAGCTGTTGTGGCGGGGGCCTGTAGTCCCAGCTACTTGAGAATCTGAGGCCAGAGAATTGCTTGAGCCCAGGAGGTTGAGGTTGCTGTGAGCTATGACACCACGGTACTCTCCCAAGGCTGACAAAGTGAAACTCTATCTCCCCACTCTCCCCAAATTAATTAAATTATAAACTTTCCTTACTAGTTGAGCCTGAATATTTCTACTTAGCAATATATCACAAACATCATTCACTTATATTTATCTATACACACACATATATACTATGTATATAATGTATATTTTTTATTATTATTTACTTATTTATTTTTGAGACAGAGTCTCACTTGGTCACCCTAGGTAGAGTGCTGTGGCATCATAGCTCACAGCAACCTCAAACTCTTGGACTCAAGACATCTCCTGCCTCAGTCTCCCGTGTAGCTTGGACTATAGGCCCTTGCCACAGTCCCCAGGTAATTTTTTTTTTTTTTTTTTTTTTAGAGACAGGGGTCTCCCTCTTGCTCAGGTCGATCTTGAACTCCTGAGCTCAGGCAAGCCACCCACCTCCACCTCCCAGAGTGCCAAGATTACAAGCGTGAGCCACCACGCCCAGCCAATAGTGTATACAGTTTTAGAGATGGGCTCTATGTCCAGTCGTCCAGGCTGCATGATCATAGCTCACTGCAGCCTAGCACTCTGAGCTCAAGCCATCCACCTGTGTGAGCCTTCCTGCAGTAGCTAGGACTATAGTGAGGCTAACTTGTATTAGTATTCTTTGCAAACAAGTTTTTTCTTTTTTTTTTTGAGACAGAGTCTCATTTTGTTGCCTTTGGTAGAGTGCCATGGTGTCATAGCTTACAGCAACCTCAAATTCTTGGGCTCAAGCGATTTTCTTGCCTAAGCCTCTGGAGTAGCTGGGACAACAGGCGCCTACTACAATACCTGGCTACTTTTGTAGAGATGGGAGTCTGGCTCTGGCTCAAGCTGATCTTGAACTTGTGAGCTCAGGCGAGCCACTTGCCTCTGCCTCCCAATGTGGTGGGAATTTATTTAACCAATTCCCTATATTTGGACATTTAGATTAATTATAATTTTCCTTTTATAAACAATACTGAGTTGCATATCCCTGTTATACATCCTTAACCGTGAGTCTGATTATGTCTTTCAGACAACTTCCTCTGAGGTGCTGGATCAAAGGGTATGTACCCCTTTATTTTTGAGATAAACTCTCACTCAGTAGCCCTAGGGTTGAGTGCCATGGTATCATAGCTCACAGCAACCTCAAACCCTTGGGCTCAAGTAATTCTCTTGCCTTAGCCTCCTGAGTATCTGGGACTACAGGTGTCTGCCACAGCACCCAGCTGTTTTTTAGAAATGAGGGTCTCGCTCTTGCTCAGGCTGGTCTTGAGCTCAAGCAATCTGCCCTCCTCGGCCTCCCAGAGTGCTGGGATTACAGGCATGAGCCACCTCGCCTGGCCTCAAAGGGTATGCACCTTAATCTTCATTATTATTATTATTGTTATTATTATTTGAGACAAAGTCTCAAGCTGTTGCTCTGGGTAGTGTGCCATGGTGTCATAGCTCACAGCAACCTCCAACTTGGGTTCAAGTGATCCTCTTGCCTCAGTTTTTCTATTTTTTGTAGAGACAGGGTCTTGCTTTTGCTCAGGCTGGTTTTGAACTCATGAGCTCAAGCAATCCACCCACCTTGGCCTCCCAGAGTGCTAGGATTACAGGCATGAGCCACCACACCCAGCCCTTTTTATTATTTTTTAAAGTAATAAAAGTGTAAAAGTAATACAAGGTTTGAAGTTGCTGTGAGCTGTAAAACCATAGCACTCTACCGAGGGTGACGTAGTGAGAGAACAATCTCACCTCAGTTGTTGGGGACCAGTCCCACTGGTAACCCACATCAACAATTTAGAATATATTCTCCCATACATTTTTGTTTACAAATATAGTTCTTTTTTTGTTTGTTTTTATTAAAATGGGGAGGCTTTTTCTTCTTGAGACAGAGTATCACTCTTAGACCCTGGCTGGTGTGCAGTTTTGTCACTATAGCTCACTGCAACCTCAGTGTCTTGGGCTCAAAGGATCCTTCTGCCTTGGCCTGCCTAGTAGCTGGGACTATGCCCAACTAATTTTTCTATTTCTTGTATTTTTCTTACTTACCCTGGTCTCAAATTCCTGACCTCAAGCAATCCTTCTTCCTGCCTTGGCCTTCCAAAATGCTGTGATTACAGGTGGAAGCCACTCCACCTGGCTGGCACGTAAACTTTTAAAGGTACATTTAAATTAATTTCAATTAGCGTTGAATATTGATGTAATATAACAATAATTATATGGCTTGGAGCCTGTAGCTCAGCGGCTAGGTTGCCAGCCACATACACTGGAGCTGGCGGGTTTGAACTCAGCCCGGGCCTGCCAAACAACAATGACAACTACAACCCAAAAAAAAAAAAAAAAAAAAAATAGCTGGGTGTTGTGGCGGGTGCCTGTAGTCCCAGCTCCTTGGGAGGCTAAGGCAAGAGAAGCGCTTAACAACAAGAGTTTGAGGTTGCTGTGAGCTGTGAAACCATAGCACTTTACCGAGGGTGACATAGTGAGACTCTATCTCAAAAAAAAAGAAAAAGAAAAAATTATAACTGCTACTCATGGAATCATATTAAATACCAGGCATTAGACATCTTTTATTTTTTTAGACAGAGTCTCACTGTGTTACCCTTGGCATTCTGCTATAGCCTCATAGTTCACTGTAACCTCAAACTCCGGTTCAAGCGATCCTCTTGCCTCAGCCTCCTGAGTAGCTGGGACTACAGATGCCTGCCCCAACTCCCGGCTAGTTTTTAGAGACGAGGTTTTGCTCTCACTCAGGCTGGGCACCAAGCATTGTTTATTGGAGCCTGATGTTCACCAGATATTGAGTGCTTATTGGTTACTGGACTTCTCAGTAAATATTAAGGACCTACTATGCGATTCTGTCAAGTGTTATGAACAGTCTGCAGCGCCTATTCTGCGCCAGCCTTTTGCATATATCTCATTGAAGCGTGAAAGAAGATTAGGGGCTTTGGCCCGACGAGGGGTGTACACCGGAGTAGGCATGCAAGGGGAGGCGCCGCCCTCTTCAAGTGTGCAGCAGACCCAGAGCGACTCTGGCTGTCCAGAGTTAGAAAAGCCCGAGAGAGGTCAGGCTGCGGGCAAGACATAACTAAAAGCAATACGGAGGCGGCGGCTCATCCCGGCGCCGAGTCCCGGGCTGGGGGGCGGGGCCTGGCGGGCGGGGCCTGTATTGTCCGCTCCGCGGGGCATGCCGGGAGCCCCGCCCCCAACATGGCGTCTCACTGACAGTTGGCTACTGAGCGGCAGAGGCGGATCCTGCTCCTCAGGGCGGCGGCGGCGGCGGCGGCAGCGGGGCCGGGGTCTCCGGGGCCGGAGTTGGGGGATGGCTGCTCGGATCGCCTAGGGCGGAGCTGCACAGGCGAGGCGGCGAGCGGGGCGCTGCCCGCGGGCGCGGCGGCCGCTGCCATGGACTGGTGATCGCGGCGGCTCCTGCTCCAGTCTCTCCGGGCCGGGCGTCTGCTCCTCAGCGCCAACCCCTCAGCTGGGGCCATGGGCTCGTCGGCGGCCGCGGCGGCAGCTGCTGCGGCGGCGGCGGACTCGGCGCAGTGGCTGTCGGTGAAGGAGGAGACCATCTTCCTGCACGATGGGCTGATCCGGGTCACCGACCTGGCCGAGTTGCCCAGCGAGATCCTCGGGGCCCCGGAGGCCGCCGACACCGACCTGGAGGTGAGCGAGGCTGCCCTCGGACCCGGCTGTTGGCACCTCGGGGTCGGGCCCCCAGCATCTCCGCCTCACCCCACCCGCGAGCCTCCTGGTGGCTGCCGGGGCAGGTGTGTGTGGGCGCGGGGCGGGCAGGTGGGGGCAGCGGCTGCAGGTCTGCAGACCGTCCGCCTCCCTCCCTCCTCTGGGCCTTGTGGCCACTGGGGATTTCATTTGTGGTTTCATTTTGAACGTTCCGACACCCGGCATTTTATTAGACTATCCCCGGGTACGGCCTTCTTCCTCTGGAGGAGCAGTGGCCACCACCCCGGCCCTCTCTCTCCTCCCTCATGGACCCCCTCGACTCACTTCCAGGGCACACCCTACTTGCTTAGCTTTGGGGACATATTTATTTTAACCCTGTTTATCCTCTCACCTCTTTCTTCCCCAGGTCTGTGTTGATTCCTCCCCCCCACGCGGGAGAGGGTAGTGGCAGTTGCAGGTCCCCGATGGGCAATCAGGCAACTTCTCTGTGTCGTTACTCAGATTGACACTGGGCCTTTGTCAGGAAAGCGGGCCGTGTGGACAACGGGGGGAAAAGGGGATGCTACAGTATCCCTCCGTGCGCTTTCTGGAAAGGGTCACGGGCGCTTTAGGCCACAGGGCCTTTTTGTGTGTTTGGGGGTTGCGACAAGAGTACGCTTAGGAGCCGTGGCAGGTGCAAAAGCAAATCTCATCACTATGCTGTTTGGCTTTGGGGGCAGAAGGAAACCAAATATGTTTGATTAATGGGAACTTTCCACCTACTTCACTGGGTTTCTGTTTGCCCAGCGGTGGGAATGCTGGCAGTATCATTTCATGGAGGCTGCTGATGCTGACACTGCTCCCCTCCACTTTGTAGGATGACATTTTGATGGTGTAGGTAGCATGGGGTGTCATGAAATTCTTACTGTCGCAAGGAAGGCTTTCTGGTGTAGGGCACAGGGAAGATGCCTGTTTTCTGGCTATAAACAGAATGCAAGGAATCTTTTGTGTTTTTGCAGTTTTGCATGCAGTTCAGCTTTCAGCACAACGAACATTTATAGGAATGAATTAAAACCCATTACTGTGTGTTTCTGGAAACTGCAGTGATCGGATCACGTTGGCTGAGACGTGCTTGAGATGTGAATAGGTTCCACTGTATTTTTGTGTCTGGCTTAGAGGTTGCTTCAGCATTTCGTTTGTGAGCTCTTAATTGCCTTATTTTACAATCTGGCCACCAAAAAAAAAAAAAAAAGACAATATAAGTTGTTAGGGAATTCCTAACAGGGTGTCAGAGTCTTATTATGACTCACTGGGGCCTATTCTATAAAAAGCAAGGTGTGTCTGAGTGTCTTATCTGCCTAAAAACTCAAGGAGTATTATCCCATCATGATGGAATCTTGATTTAATTGGCTCTGATGTATGTGAAAGGTGGGAAGTGGATGTTCTCTATTTTGTAGAGAGTAATCCAAGTTCACGGAACTAAAATTTTTATATGCAATTTATGTAATTTATTTATTTTTAGGAGTAGAAAAAGTAGGATTAGTTAAAATATCTGCACTAGTAAGTTGGCTTTCTTCAAATGTTTACTGTATGAATGTATTGAGTGAATTTGTCAGGTATTTCTACAGAAGAGTAGTTTTAAAGGAAAGAACTTCTCTGGCCTGTTATAAACTTGTTATTTTAGGGAGGCGCCTGTGGCTCAGTGGGTAGGACGCCAGCCCCATATTCCAAGAGTGGTGGGTTCAAACTGGGCCCCCGCCAAACTGCAACAAAAAATAGCCGGGCGTTGTGGTGGGTGCCTGTGGTCCCAGGTACTTGGGAGGCTGAAGCAGAAGAATCACCCAAGCCCAGAAGTTGGAGGTTGCTGTGACCTGTGTGAGGCCAAGGTACTCTACCGAGGGCGATAAAATGAGACTCTGTCTCTACAAAAAAAAAAAAAACCCAAAACTTGTTATTTTATTTATTTTTTAAATCTTTTTTATTTTGTTATTTTAAACAATATACAACTTTTATTTTTTTAATTTTAAACAACTTTTTATTTTTTTATTTTAAATCTTTTTTTTATTTTTATTTTGTGAGCAAGTCTTGCTCAGGTGGGTTTTGAACTCATGAGCTCAAGAGATCCTCCCACCTTGGCCTCCCAGAATGCTTTTTTTTTTTTTTTTGAGACAGAGCCTCAAGCTGTCCCCCTGGGTAGAGTGCCATGGCATTACAGCTCACAGCAACCTCCAACTCCTGGGCTCAAGCGAGTCTCCTGCCTCCGCCTCCCAAGTAGCTGGGACCACAGGCGCCCGCCACAACGCCCGGCCATTTTTTGGTTGCAGCCGTCATTGTTGTTTGGCGGGTCCGGGCTGGGGATTCGAACCCGCCACCTTAGGTGTACGTGGCTGGCGCCTTAGCTGGTTGAGCTATAGGCACCAAGCCCCAGAATGCTTTTTTTAAAAATTTATGGTCTGACTTCTTGCAAACTAGTATGTGTATGGGTGATAAACATTTATGACTGTTAGTAGTGAAGAATTTTTTTCATTCTTTACACATGTTATATGGGCTACATAGCATTAGGAGAAACAGATAGCTAAGAATGTTTTTGTGGCTGTATTCATATTTAATTATTTGATAATATTATATATGTGTGTGTATATATAGAGACAGAGTCTCATTTTGTCGCCCTTGGTAGAGTGCTGTGGCATCACAGCTCACAGCAACCTCCAGCTCTTGGGCTTAGGCAATTCTCTTGCCTCAGCCTCCCAAGTAGCTGGGACTAAAGGTGCCCAACACAACATCAAGCTATTTTTTTGTTGCAGTTTGGCGGGGGCCAGGTTCGAACCTGCCACCCTCTATATATGGGGCCGGAGCCCTATTCACTGAGCCAATTTGATAATAATATTGATTAAATGTATCTTTTGTGTCAGACATTATCTTATTAAATTCTCAAAGGATGCTAGGAGCTAAATCTTATCAGTTGTAACAATTGGAAATATTGTACCCATTGTACATATGGAGCAAGTAAAGGGCAGTGTAGGTGTGAGATTTGCTAAAGAGCTTGGCCATTAACCAAGTTCTGTTCATCTCAAACACATCTGCTCCTAGTCATAATACTTTACTGTCTCTGTGCATGTATAATATTTTTATTTGCAGTCGTTTCAAAATTTCATAACTGGCAACAGATGTAGTAATAAACAGATATCTTTATTTCCTTTTTTTGTAACTATTTTTTTTCATATTTGGAGAGGATTATCAATTTTTCAAAAGCTAACTTTTGAAATACTACCATGCCTATAAAGTCACACTTAAAACCTATCTTTCTAGTGGACATCTGGGTGAATAATGGCCATTTTTTTTCACAGTTTAATATATAGAATCCTTCAGCTAACAATTTTGGGTTATGAAGGATGAGACTCAAACTACGTCAACTAATTTATGATTGCAACCTTAATTCAGAAGACTGCAATAGAGTCTCAGAATTTTAGAACAAGAAGGGACTTTATTTTTAATTTTTTTTTTTTTTTGAGACAAAGTCTCACTATGTCACCCTTGGTAAGTGCTGTGGAGTCACAACTCACAGCAACTTCAAACTCTTGGGCTTAAGTGATTCTTTTGCCTCAGCTTCCCAAGTAGCTGGGACTACAGGCGCCTCACTACAACGCCCAGCTGTTTTTTTGTTGCAGTTGTCATTGTTGTTTAGCTGGCCCTGGCCAAGTTCAAATCCACCAGCCTCAGTGCATGTGGCCATCGCTGTAACCACTGTGCTATGAGCACGGAGCCAAGAAGGGACTTTAAAAGTAATAGTTTTCCAGCTCGGCACCTGTAGCTCAGCAGCTAGAGCACCAGCCACATACACCGGAGCTGGTGGGTTCAAATCCAGCCCAAGCCTGCCAAATAACAATGATAACTACAACCAAAAATAGCCGGGCATTGTGGCAGGCGCCTGTAGCTCTAGCTACTTGGGAGGATGAGGCAAGAGAATTGCTTAAACCCAAGAGTTTGAGGTTGCTGTGAGCTGTGACGATACGGCATTCTACTGAGGGCAACAAAAGGGAGACTCTGTCTCAAAAAATAAAAATAAAATAAAAAAATAAAAAGAAGTAATCGTTTCCCTCATTTTGAAAGGAAGTTGTCTGAGATAAGGAGAGGTTATAACTTGATTGCCATCGCATAGCGAGTTTGGGCAGGGCAAACTAAACCCTGATTTTCTTGCCTTTGAATTCCAGGGTTCTTTTCATTCCGTGTTACTCAAAGTTAAATGTCTATCTGAAAAAAGAATCAATCCTAAGAAGTATATCCACATTGACTTAATATTTTAATTTAAATAGGACCAGAGTATTTGAATTAAAAATCTTTTCCTGGCTCGGTACCTGTAGCATAGTGGTTACGGCGCCAGCCACATACACTGAGGGTGGCAGGTTCGAACCCAGCCCGGGCTAACTAAACAACTGCAACAAAAAAAAATAGTTGAGCATTGTAACGGGCACCTGTAGTTCCAGCTAGTTGGGAATCAGAGGCAAGAGAATTGCTTAAGCTGAAGTGTTGGAGGTTGCTGTGAACTGTGATGCCATGGTACTCTACCAAGGGCGACATAGTAAGACTCTGTCTCAGAAAAAAAAAATTTTTTTTTCCCTAATAATTCTAAACAGATTTCTTTTAAAAGTCTAATAAATTGTGTTTATTTATTTATTTGATTTTTTTTGGAGACAGAGTCTCAAGCTGTCGTCCTGGGTAGAGTGCTATGGTATCACAGCAAACAGCAACCTCCAACTCAGGTTCAAGTGATCCTCTTGCCTCAATTTTTCTATTTTTAGTGAAGACAGGGTCTTGCTTTTGCTCAGGGTGGTCTCCAATTCCGTGAGCTCAAGCAATCCACCCACCTTGGGCTTCCAGAGTGCTAGGATTACAGGTGTGAGCCACCACACTTGGCCTAAATAGTGTTTAATTAACAAATTCATTCAATAAATTTTAGTAGATTTTTTTTTTTTTTTTGAGGCTGAGTCTCACTCCGTCACCCTGGCTAGAGTGTAGTACAGCTCACTGCAATCTCAAACTCCTGGACTCAAGTGATCTTCCTGCCATAGCCTCTAAAGTAGCTGAGACTATAGATGTATATCACCACTTCCAACTAATTTTTTAATATATTTTGGTGGAGACAGAGTCTCATTCTTTCTCAGGCTGGTCTCTAACTCCTGACCAGAAGTGTTTCTCTCACCTTGCCCTCTCAGAGTGCTAGGATAATAGGTGTAAGACATTGCCCAAGCTATATTGGTAGAATTTAGAAGTGACCTGGGCCCACTTTCCTAGATGCTGGGGATATAGCAGTGGATAAAATAAAATCCTTATTCTCAGAAAGCTTATATTTCACTGGAAGGGTATATAGATAGTAACAATCAGATACATAATATGATGTGTGGTGTATGTGTTTGTATGTGTATATGTATGTATGTACACATTATATGTATTATAATGGCAAATGGTAAGTGCTAAGGGGAAAAGTATAGCTGGGTAAAGAGAGGGAGAGCATTGGGAAGAGGGCTCTGTTTTATGTTAAGTGGGCAGGAAAGGAAAGCCCAGGATGGCTTTTGAGCAGAGACCTGAAGGAAGTGAGGAAGTACACCATATGGCTACCAAGGAAAGATCATCCCACACAGAGAGGACAGCAAGAGCCAAGTCCCTGAGAGGGAAGCATACTGAGCTTGTTTGGAGTTCTGAGCTCAGTAAGCATAGGGAAAGAGGAAAGATGGAGAATAGGGGATGCAGATCAATTATAGCCTTGTGGGTAAGGGCTTTGAATCTTACTCTAGGTGAGTTAAAAATGCAGAGTGAGGTTTTTATCTTGTCCTTTAAAATAGCTAATGTATTTTTATTTTATGTTGCTAACAGAAAGCAAAATCATATAGGAAATAATTTTATAAGTGCTGAAATAGATATACATTTCAGAGAACTAAAAAAGCAATTATTCAAAAATGACAACTCAAATTTTATTGAATTTTGCATTGTACTGCATATTTCATAGAACATTAGTCTTTTTTTTTTTTTTTGAGACAGAGCTGTCCCCCTGGGCAGAGTGCTATGGCATCACAGCTCACAGCAACCTGCAACTCCTGGGCTCAAGCGAGTCTCCTTCCTCCGCCTCCCAAGTAGCTGGGACCACAGGCGCCTGCCACAATGCCTGGCTATTTTTTCTTTTGGTTGCAGCCATCATTGTTGTTTGGCAGGCCCGGGCTGGATTCAAACCTGCCACCTTAGGTGTATGTGGCTGGCGCCTTAGTCACTTGAGCCACAGGCACCGAGCCAGAACATTAGTCTTTTTAAAATAAAAGGAATTCGGGGGGGGGGGCAGTTGGAGAAGCAGCTTGGTTGTAGAAGTTCCAAAAGCTTTCTGCTTTTATCATTTTTTTTTTTTTTTTTGAGACAGAGTCTCACTGTGTTGCCATCAGTAGAATGCTGTTGTGTTACAGCTCACAGCAGCCTCAAACTCTGGGCTTAAGCGATTCTCTTGCCTCAGCCTCCCAAGTCACTGGGACTATTGGTGCCCACCACAATATCCGGCTATTTTTTGTTGCAGTTGTCATTGTTGTTAAGCTGGCCTGGCCAGGTTCGAAACCCCCAGCCTTGGTGTACGTGGTTGGTGCTGTAACCACTGTGCTACGGGTGCCAAGCCCTTCTATCATTTTTCTTTTCTTCCTTTCTTTCTTTTTTTTGAAACAGAATCTCACTTTGTTGCCATCGGTAGACTGCCATGGCATCATAGCCCACAGCAACTTCAAACTCTTGGGCCCAATCGATTCTCTTCCTCAGCTCCTGAGTAGCTGGGACTATAGGCATTTGGCACAATGCTTGGCTATTTTGAGAGATGGGGTCAGGCTGGTCTTGAACTTGTGAGCTCAGGCGATCCACCCACTTTGGCCTAGAGTGCTAGGATTACAGGTGTGAGGTACCGCACCCACCCTCTTTTATCATTTTTCTTTACAAACTCCCACTGGGGACAGGCATTGCATATATGGATGTTGACAGAGAAGCTAATTAACATGCCCAAGGTGATCAAGATATTTCTTCCCCCACAGTTTTAGATTCCTTTTAAATTCAAGCATTTTGGTTAGTGTTTCTCTTTTTTTTTTTTTTTTTTAAATATTTTATTTATTTATTTATTTTGGTGGGGGCTGGGTTTGAACCCGCCACCTCTGGCATATGGGGCTGGCGTCCTACCCCTTTGAGCCACAGGTGCCGCCCTTGGTTAGTGTTTCTCATATTTCATTGTGTTTGTTTATAAGTACCCCTTACACACACAGAGCACACAAAGACTTAAAGTCAGGTTTGTGACTACCAAAAACTGGAAACAATCCAAATGTTCAACAAGTGATTGGATAAAACAAATGTGTATCCATACAGTACATACATCCAGTAGAATATCACTCAGGAATGAAAATGAATTGTTGATTCAACATGCAATATTGTATCAGTGGTTTCACATTTGTATGTGTATGTCAAGACTCATCAGATTATATACTTCTTTTTTTTTTTTTTT
>NW_003852433.1:15334401-15346677 GCF_000181295.1 Otolemur garnettii
CTCCCAAGTAGCTGGGACCACAGGCGCCCGCCACAACGCCAGGCTATTTTTTGGTTGCAGCCGTCATTGTTGTTTGGCGGGTCCGGGCTGGGAATTCGAACCCGCCACCTTAGGTGTATGTGGCTGGCGCCTTAGCCGGTTGAGCTATAGGCGCTGAGCCAGATTATATACTTTTAATATGTGCAGTTTATTGAGTGCCAATTATACTTCAGTAAACAAACAAAACCTAAAAGGCTCAGCAGGGTTTTAGTTTGTTATTTGATTTGGCTTGTAAGGAAAGGAGCATTTGGGTTTGGAGATGATCAACTGAAATAGACAAGCTTTGAACTTGGGATACACTCAAGTGAAATCTTGATATTTAGATTTACATTCTCCTAGGAGGATATCACCAGCCTGCTTATCCTTTGGGGAAAAGCTTTTGGGAAGTGGTTATGTATTTTTTTTGGTAGAGACAGAGTCTCACTTTATCACCCTCAGTAGAGTGCAACCTCCAACTCCTGGGCCTAGGCGATTCTCTTGCCTCAGCCTCCTGAGTAGCTGGGACTATAGGCGCCTGCCAGAACACCCGGCTATTTTTTTTTGTTGCAGTTATGTATTTTTATAGAATTTCAAATTCTAGGTTTGGAAGAGTTAATGAATAGATGAATAAACTAACCTCATTCACCAGTAGCACTGGTGACCATGCAGCTAATGAGTCACTGAATCTTGGTGTACTGTTCTGTGGGCTTGGACAAAAGGCACAACAAGCTCTCCAGTTTGTCTGGCTAGAACAGCGGTTCTCAACCTGTGGGTCACAACCCCTTCGGGGGTTGAACAACCCTTTCACAGGGGTTGATTCATAACGATTCATAACAGTAGCAAAGTTACAGTTATGAAGTAGCAATGAAAATAACTTTATGGTTGGGGGTCACCACAACATGAGGAACTATATTAAGAAGTCATGGCATTAGGAAGGCTGAGAACCACTGGGCTAGAACTGAGACTGAAGTGTCTGAGGACTGTGGGAGACAGTACTGCCTAGATGTTAAAGTTGGATTGAAATTCTAGCTCTGCCCCTCACTAGTTGTATGACCTTGGGCAAATTCTATACCTTTAGTAATCCCCAGTTTCTTCTGGTACGGCATCCTTTCTGTCACCATCTCCACCACTGCCATGATAATAGCACCAGGAAATAGCATGCCAGACTCTGTGCTAAATTCTTCACACCCGTTATCTCATTTAATTCCCACAAAAACCTTCTGAGTTTGGTACTGTCATTATCCTTATTTTGCAAATGAGGAAACTGGCACATCCAGAAGATAAGTAACTTGATAAAGGTCATACAGTTAGTGGAGAAACTGAGGCTGACATAGATCTGTTTCTAGCCCTGTGTTCCAGCTTAACCTATTATGTTAGACTATCATTTGTCTATAAGAGGGGAGATAATGATAGGGCCAATGTAAGAATTAAAAAGATGGATGTGATTATATATTTAAAGTGCTGTGTTACTGGAAAGTTATTTTATGTATATTCAGTCAGCTGCCCATTCTATATGAAAGCAAAACTATCCCATCAACACAATCTTTTTTCTGTAGTAATGGAAATAGATTTTACATTTTAAAATTTTATTATTTAATTTTATTTTCTTTTTTGGTGATCCCTCTGGAATTTTCTTCCTTTCCATTTGTTTGCAATATGGCTAGGCAGATGAGATAATAGTTAGTCTTCATTTCAGTTTTCCTCCAATCATATCCCTGAGATCTTGCTAAATAAATAAACTGTGATTATTATCTGTCTTCTTGGCTTCCATATTGACTGTCACCAAATACCACCTGTTGGTTACGGCTGGTGGGTGGGTTGTCAGCACCTGTTCTTTCCTAGGTCTTAAGGTGCATGTGATGATACTTATGAAAGGACCGTCAATTCCCCAAAGTGCCCCATACTGTCTCCTCCCTCACTCTTTCCGTCTTGTTTTACAACAGTGGTTGTAGGGTGAACACAAGGAGAATAATTTGCTTTGCAAGATGTTTAGTCAACAGTTGTAGACAAATGTAAATAACAGCAGGTTATGTACTATGGGACAAATGTATACTTATTTTAAAAGGAGAAAAGACTACAAAAATTGTGTAACTATTACTTTGATCCTACATTTTAAGCACAGCTCATGTACCTATTAATTTTTTTAAAATTATGAGTAGTTCATGAATACATACATGCACAAAATGGAAATAACTATTAAAACTGAAGTCCCTTTTGACCACCATCCCTGATCTGGGTCTCTTGCCTCCTCCTCACTCTGGTTAAATTAGTGATAATTTTTTTTGTGTATTCTTCAAGACTCTTTGAATGTGTATGTGTGGTTATGGTACATAACATATTCTAATTTTATCTTTTTTACATACAGATGTCATGTTAGACATATCTTTCTATAACTTGTGTTTTTTGTTTTTTCTATTGTTGGGGATTCATTAAAGGTACATTTTTTTGGGGGGGGTAAGAGACAGTCTCACTTTGTTGCCCTCAGTAGAGTGCTGTGGCATCACAGCTCACAGCAACCTCCAGCTCTTGGGCTTAGGCAATTCTCCTGCCTCAGCTTCCCAAGTAGCTGGGACTACAGGGGCCTGCTGCAATGCCTGGCTATTTTTTTGTTGCAGTTTGGCCGAGGCCAGGTTCGAACCCGCCACGCTTTGTATATGGGGCAGCACCCTACTCACTGAGCCATAGGCACCGCCCAACTTGTTTTTTTAAAAAAACTCAGCGATATGTTTTGATCATTCTGGGTCTCATATACATTTCCATCACATTATTTTGAAGCGTTGCACGAGAATCCAGAAATATTATAGTTTTATTTAACCATTCCCCTATCTTATTTTCCTGTTGCTGTGCTAAGAAATTATCACAAATTTTGTGGCTTAAAACAATACCAATTTAAACAAAAGAAAATTAAAAAAGAAAACAATGCATGTTGATTCTCTCATATTTCTGGAGGTCAAAAGTCTGAAATGTGTCTCACTGGACTAAAAGTCAGGTGTTGCCAGGTATGGTTTCTTCTATAGGCTCTAGGGGAGAATACATTTTCTTACCTTTTTCACAGCTCTTAGTGGCCACCTATATCCCTTGGCTTGTTGCTCTTTCTTCTGACCTCAGAGTATATCACTTTAGCCTCTGAGCTCTTACCTCTTGGCATTCTCTGACTGCCTCCTCTCACTTCCCTTTTTTTAGGACCCTTGTGAGTACATTTGGGCCTACCCGGACAGTTCAGGGTAATCTTCATCTCAAGATCTTTATTTAACTTAATCCATCGGCAAAGTCCCTTCGCCATCTAAGGTCACACTTACAGGTTCCAGTGCATTGCCTTGCATGCCTGCTTGTGCACATGTGGGATTAATTTTTGAGGGTAAATTATGAAAACTGGAAATGCTAGGTCATAGATGACAGTTTTTAATTTTAATGGATACTACCAAATTGCCCTCCACGTGACTATCGATTTATATTCCCAGGAGCAGTGCTTGGCAGGACCTCTTTTCCTAACACTGTGACAGAGGACATTTTAGAACCCATAGGTTTTAACAGCTCAATTTACAATCGCCAAAATGTAGAAACAGTCTAAATGTCCACCAGCCCAGGAATAGATTAACAAACTGCGGTATATATATACCATGGAATACTATTTAGCCATTAAAAAGATAGAGACTTGGCTGGGTACCTGTGGCTCAAGTGGCTAAGGTGCCAGCCACATATATACAACTGAGCTGATGGGTTCAAATCCAGCCCTGGCCTGCCAAACAACAATGGCAGCTGCAACCAAAAAATAGCTGGGTGTTGTGGCAGGCACCTGCAGTCCCATCTGTTTGGGAGGCAGGAGAATTGCTTGAGACCAGGAGTTGGAGGTTGCTGTGAGCTGTGATGCCACAGCACTCTACCCAGGGCGACAGCTTAAGGCTCTGTCTCAAAACAAAAAAGATGGAGACTTTACATCCTTTGTATTAACCTGGATGGAAGTGGAACACATTATTCTTAGTAAAGCATTACAAGAATGGAGAAACATGAATCCTATGTATTCAATTTTGATGTGAGGACAATTAATGACCTACTACATGGTGTGGAATGGGGGAAGGGAAGAGCAGAGAGAGAAGGAGGAAGGGGTGTGGGGGAAAGGAAGAACAGAGAGGGAAGGGGGGGTGTGGGATCTTGATGTGTGACACACCTTTGGGGGGCAAGATATAATTGTAAGAGAGACTTTACCTAACAAATGCAATCAGTGTAACCTGGTTTCTTGTACCCTCAAAGAGTCCTCAATAAAAGAAAAAAAAAGAATTCATAAGTTTGCTTAAAATTATCATTTGCTTAAGGCAATGGCTCTTACTCCAAAAGATGATTCCAACAGACGTAATTGGGTACCTGGAAATGCATGTAGAACCCTAGTCATGCAAAAGAAGCTGGGGTTATCTCTTAGTGCCACACATCTCTTATCACTTCACTTCAGAGCACGTCTCTGTGGCTTGATCTCTTTCTCGCCCTGGCACAGTCTCATTTTGGTCAGTAATCCAGTTAATACAGACCATGTCCATATATAGGCAGGAGAGAAATGAGGACTTCTTATTCTGTGATGGTTTGGGGATGCTGCCAGAGGCCTGCAGAGTGAGGGAGCTGCACACGCCTGGAAGAGATGCATTCCTCCCTGAAGTGTGTATAGAAGTTGTTAGGCAGACTATCTGGACTTATATTCCCTTAACATTTTCTTTCCCTCATGCTAATATCGTTAGTAATTTAACATTTTTTTGGATTTCTTTTTTTTTTTTCTTTTTTGAGACAGAGTTTCAAGCTGTCGCCCTAGGTAGAATGCTGTGGAGTCACAGCTCACAGCAACCTCAAACTCTTGGACTTAAGCGATTCTCTTGCCTCAGCCTCCCAAGTGGCTGGGACTACAGGTGCCTGCCACAACGCCTGCTATTTTTTAGTTGCAGTTGTCATTTGTTGTTTTAGCTGGCTCAGGCCAAGTTTGAACCCATCACCCTTGATCCAGCAGCCTCAGTGTATGTGGCGGGCACCCTACCCATTGAGCTATGGGTGCCCCCCAACTTTTTTTGACCGATGTGAAAAATACTGCTATTAAGTGGATTATATTTTTGTGCTATGAAAAATCTTTTTGATTATAACAGAGTAATACAGGCTGGGCTCAGTGACTCAAGCCTGTGGTGACTTGCAGTTGTAATCCTGGCACTCTGGGAAGCTGAGACAGGAGGATTGCTTGAGGCCAGGAGTTCTAGACCAGCCTAAGCAAAAACAAGCCCCCGTCTCTACAAAAAATAGGAAAAAAAAATTAGCCAGGCATGGTGATGCACACCTATATCCCAGCTACTGTGAGGTAGAGGCAGGAATATCACTTAAGCTCAGGAGTTTGAGGTTACAGTGAGCTATAATGGTGCCACTGTACTCTAGCCCAGGCAGCAGCACTCTGTGATACCTTGTCTCCAGACAAACAAACAAACAGAAACAATGTAATAAATGGATCTTAAAAATAGATAAAACATCTAAAAGTGTAAGGGAGATGATAAATACCCTGGGATTATACTACTGAGGAAAAATTAATTTTTTATCATTTCCTTCAGTTTATATTTTTATGTATATAAAATTAGGATTATATGCTACATGTATATGCAGTTTTGGATCCTTTAGTCATTTATTAGGAATATTTTGTTGAAGGAGATTTAAAGATACAATTTTTTTTTCTTTTTTTGAGACAGAGTCTTACTCGGTGGCCCTGGGTAGAGTGCCATGGTGTCATAGCTCACAGCAACCTCAAACTCTTGGGCTCAAGTGATCCACTTCAGCCTCCCAATTAGCTGGGTCTACAGGTGCCCACCCCAATGTCTGGCTAGTTTTTCAATTTTTTAGTAGAGACCAGGACTTGCACCTGCTCAGGCTGGTCTTGAACTCCTGAGCTAAGCAATCTACTTGCCTTGGCCTCCCAGAGGGCTAGGATTACAGGTGTGAGCCACTGCGCTTGCCAAAGATATAATTTTTAATGGTTGCACAGTAATTTATGGATATCCTATCACTGTCTTGTACATTACTGTTATTTCTTCAAACCTATTTTAAAGATAACCTGCTATTTTAAAGATAATACCATCCAAGCAAGGTGGCTCACGCCTATAATCCTAGCACTCTGTAAGGCTGAGGCTGGTGGATTGCCTGAGCTCATGGGTGCAAGACCAGCCTGAGCAAGAGAGCAAGACCCCGGTCTCTAAAAGTAGTCAGGCGTTGTGGTGGGCACCTGTAGTCCCAGCTACTCCTGAGGCTGAGCCCAAGAGTTTGAGGTTGCTGTGAGCTATGACGCCACGCACTCTACCAAGAGCAACAAAGTAAGACTCTATCTCAAAAAAAAAGATAATACCAATTTATAGGGAGCTAAATGACTTTCACTGTTTAGAACACTATCTGTCAAAGTTTGGTTAATTATAAATTTGTAGTGATTATTGAAGTGTTTCTGTGACTTATTATTAAAACAGTTTTTGTTTTTTTTTTTGGAGACGGAGCCTCAAGCTATCCCTCTGGGTAGAGTGCCATGGCATCACAGCTCATAGCAACCTCCAACTTCTGGGCTCAAGCGAGTCTCCTGCCTCAGCCTCCCAAGTAGCTGGGACCACAGGCGCCCGCCACAACGCCCAGCCATTCTTTAGTTGCAGCCATCATTGTTGTTTGGCGGGCCCGGGCTGGGGATTCGAACCCGCCACCTTAGGTGTATGTGGCTGGCGCCTTAGCCGCTTGAGCCACAGGCGCCGAGCCTAAAACAGTTTTTAATTTAAAGGAATTTTAATAGTGCTGTATGAATCCTCTTCTAATAAGGTTGAATATTCGTGTGGAGCATTGAGTTTAGAAAGTACCATTAAGCACATTTGTATCACAGAATAATTAATGTTCCACGATGGGACACTTTGGAGTGGACACATTTGCATCTCTACTGTTTTTACTGAAACCTATACTTGGCTGAATTACTAGGTCAGACCACAGTGTGTAGCAATTTTAGATTAATAATAAGGGGATGCATAATTTGCAAACCATTTTATGAAAGTTATAGGCTTAATAATGCTAATAACTACAGTATTGGTTTTATACCAATAAAATAACATTCAGCTTGTATTTGTAATGGATCTTTTCTGTGTTTACTGTTTCTTCTTTGTGCTCTGTAGTTTGTATTACTGATTGCAAATGTATAAAGTCTGGCTATAATAGATGTAGCTATTCATGGGACAGAGTAGAAAATCTGGACTTTCTATCTTTATGTTTGCCATTTTTACTGTTAAAATGAAAGAATTAAGAATGTTAAAGGAGAATCTGTGTTAAGGCATTTGCATTAAAACAGTGGTTCCTAATAGAAGAGTTACCTTCTTTATTTCTTGATATGTACTAATTCCTTTCTAATGATCCAGTTATGGTGTAGCTGTAAAATAACTACTGGTTTATTTGATCTAAGAAGAGGTAGAAGGTAAAAATACATTTGGGGCACTTTGGAGGAAGAATTTTTTTTTTTCTTTTTGGTTGAGCTTATAATAAAAGTTTCCTTTCCCTCAGGTGTTAGGTGAATCTGAATAGAATCCAGGAATCCATGGGATCCATGAATAGAATTCATAGCATCTGTGAATTTTGGGGAAAAAATATCTTTTATTTTCATATACCTTTATGTGAAATTCAGCATTTTCTTCAATTCTGAATGTAGTCAACAAACTGTAGAGGTATTGGTAGGACCTGTGACTTTGTAACCCTTAGAAATCATAGATTTTTATTTTTATTTTTTTGAGACAGAGTCTCAAGCTGTTGCCCTAGGTTCAGGGCTATGACATCATAGCTCACAGCAACCTCCAACTCAGCTCAAGCGATCTTCTTGCCTCAGTTTTTCTATTTTTAGTAAAGACAGGGTCTTGCTTTTGCTCAGGCTGGTCTCAAACTCGTGAGCTCAAGCAGTCCACCCCCCTTGGCCTCCCAGATGCTAGGATTACAGGTGTGAGTCACCACGCCTGGCCTAGATTTCTTTTTTATGTCATGTTACGATTGTTGAACCTATCCTGAAATATTATTTATGCTCACCATAGCTTAGAAACTAACTATAAGAAGTCCCTATGATATCACAAATTTGTTTAAGTATTTTGATAACTTTATTTCAGTATACTGTAATTAGTTTCTTATAACATCATTTTTTTTTTTTTAGAGACAGAGTCTCACTTTATCACCCTCTGTAGAGTACCATGGTGGCACAGCTCACAGCAACCTCCAACTCCCAGGCTTAGGCAATTCTCTTGCCTCTCCTCCTGAGTAGCTGGGACTACAAGCGCCCACCATAACGCCAGGCTATTTTTTTTGTTGCAGTTTGGCCAAGGCTGGGTTTGAACTCACCACCTTCAGTATATGGGGTCGGCACCCTACCCACTGAGCCATAGGCGTGGCCCCATGTATTTTATTTTATGTATTTGAAATTATTATCTGAAAAGGTTCCACAGGCTTCATTACCAAATAGTAGAAGGTTAAGAGCCCCTGAGATAGACTCTGTTTTTTTCTATCATCTGTCCCTTTTCTTGTAGTTTGGAAAGACTGTTATAGTTTGCAATTGTCTGAAGTAAGTGACCACATGTTTTAAAACCCCTAAATATTTTTTGTTGTTTTTTTTTTTTTTGAGACAGAGTCTCACTTTGTTCCCCTTGGTAGAGTGCTGTGATGTCATAGCTCACAGCAATCTCAAACTCTTGGGCTCCAATCATTCTCTTGCCTCAGCCTCCCAAATAGCTGGGATAGCAGGTGCCCACCACAATGCCTGGCTTTTAGAGACCACCCGGGGGGTGGGGTGGGAGGAGAATCTTTAGCTAAGGCTGCAAGACTATTCTTGAACTCGTGAGCTCAACAATCCACCTGCCTCAGCCTCCCAGAGTGCTAGGATTACAGGCATGAGCCTTTGCACAGGGCCACCATTAACATATGCTGTATGGTATCTTGTATTCCTAATAAAGAACCATTTAAACAGGTAGCCTCAAGCAGTAATACTATCCCAGGAGAAATATTGTTTTCTTGTTTTCATAATCTAATGTGCATTTTACTTTTGTCTCTCTGTAGAGTACAATTATATGCTGTGGTTTCTTTTATTGTCAAATGTTATTTTATGTTTGTACTGTCAAGGTTTGGGAGTTTTACTTAAATAGTTTCCATAACTGCACTGGTCACTTGGTAGCCACTATCCACGGGTGGCTTTTGAGCATTTGAGCTATGGCTTGTCAGAATTGAAATATGCTGAAAATGTAATATACATCAGATTTTGAAGATATAAAGCAAAAACAAACAAAAAGCCCCCCAAAACGAGAAACTAAAGAACTCAATAATATTCAAAATAGATTAAATGTTGAAATAATAATATTTTGGATATAATGGGTTAAGAAAAGTATACTTTTTAAATTAAATGTGATTTTATCTGTTTTTACCTTTTAAAATGTGGCTTCTGGAAAATGTTAAAATATCTATGTATCTTACATACTTCTATTGCACAATGTACCTGTAGATAGAGGTCCCTAACTATGCCTGTCAGGCCATATCCACTCAACTATCAGTTTTTGTAAATAAAGTTTTATTGGACCTAACCATCATGTTTATTTACATATTGTTTGCTTCATGCAAGAATTGTGTAGTTGCAGTAAGCCCTCATGCCCAGCAAGCCATCTAAGGCAACTGTGTTGGCTGCTTTCTTTTCACTCTTCTAGTGATTCTATGGCAGGTAGAGCAGATATTATTTAAGGAAAAAAAAAGGCTCAGAGAAGCAAAGTGATTTGCCCAAGGTCATATAATTAATTAGCGGTAGAACTTTTTTTGAGACAGAATCTTACTTTGTCCCCCTTGGTAGAGTGCTGTGGCATCATAGCTCACAGCCACTTCAAACTGTTGGGCTTAAGAGATTCTCTTGCTTCAGCCTCCCAAGTAGCTGGGACTGTAGGTACCTGCCACAATGCCCAGCTAGAGTTAGAGTCTTGCTCTTGCTCAGGCTGGTCTCAAAATGTTGAGCTCAAGTGAGTCACCCACCTCAGCCTCCCAGAGTACTAGTATTATAGGCTTGAACCACTGTGCCCAGCCTAATGGCAGGTATTTTAAGTAAAATAGCTCCATCTATACCTGGCTGTCTTCCCAAAGCACAGTTATCTTACCTTCTTTCCTGAACCACCAGTGGCTTCTCACTTCCTGCAAAATAATAATTCCTTAGCATGGCATTCAAGGTAGCTATGATTTGGTTCCATTCTACCTTTCCAATTTCACCTCATTACTACTACCCTCCATGCCACAAGGACCCTATATTTTACAAATTTACCTTCTATGTTCTCTCCTACTGTCTTGGCTCATGGGATTTCATTACTCTGGGTAATCCCACTATCACTTTTGTTGTTGTTGTTTTTTTTTTTTTTTTTTTTGACACGGAGCCTCAAGCTATCCCCCTGGGTAGAGTGCCATGGCATCACGCTCACAGCAACCTCCAACTCCTGGGCTCAAGCGAGTCTCCTGCCTCAGCCTCCCAAGTAGCTGGGACTACAGGCGCCCGCCACAGCGCCTGGCCATTTTTTGGTTGCAGCCATCATTGTTATTTGGTGGGCCCGGGCTGGGGATACGAACCCCTCACCTTAGGTGTATGTGGCTGGCGCCTTAGCCGCTTGAGCCATAGGCGCCGAGCCCACTCTCACTTTTGGAACCTTATTCTTTATAATTCAAGATGCAGATCAAATGCCACTCCTCCAGGAAATTTTCATGATACCCGCAGTTAGAAGTCACTCTCTTTTTTCTTTTTCTACAACACTGCCATATATACATGTTTGCATGTGTGATCTCCCTTGCTATGTTATAAGCTCCTTTGAGGGCACCCACTTTATATTGTAACATCATCAAGAACCTGCCAACATTAGGAACGCAAAAATTAGATATTGATTGAACTGAATGTTAAAAAAGCATTTAGAGACAGTGTAAGGACATAATTTAATAAGATCATGAGCTGAGAACATATCAGAAAAAAAAATCACTAATGGAGAATAAGAATAGGTAGTTATTTTTGATCCACTGAAGTAGTTCAGGTGAGGCTTTAGGAATTTCAATTCTAGTTACACTTTGCATTTTATTTATTTATTTATTTGAGACAGAGCCTCAAGCTGTTGCCCTGGGTAGAGTGCCATGGTGTCACAGCTCACAGCAACCTCCAACTCTTGGGCTTAAGCAATTCTCTTGCCTCAGCCTTCCAAGTAGCTGGGACTACGGGTGCCCACCACAATGGCTGGCTATTTTTTGGTTGTATTTGTCGTTGTTGTTTGGCAGGCCTGGGCTGGATTTGAACCTGCCAGCTCTGGTGTATGTAGCTGGGGCCTTAGCCACTTTGCATTTTGGATAAGAGAAAATCTTCCCACAGTTGTAATATTGTTGTTAATATTGGAGTTTGGGCAGGTAATAATAAGGTCAAGACCTTTGTTTTTTTTTTTATATAGAAAATAGTGAATTTTACGTAGAGAACAATGAATTCCTGAGATTTCTGAAAACACCGAGATTAAATGGAGTTAATTGAAAATACCTTATTTTGATCATTCTAAAAATACTAATAAGTTTGGGTGAATTTTTGATTAATTTAGTCATTCTATGGTGAGGTGGTGAACCTGAGTACTATTCTATTTATTTTATGTATTTCCAACTTTTCAGTGTGCTTATTCTATGTCCACTAATAAGCTTTAATTGAGTGGCAGTCCCTGGAAGACTGGAACTATCTCAAAAGTTTTTTTTGTTTGTTTGTTTGTTTGTTTTTGAGACAGAGTCTCACTTTGTTGCCCTCGGTAGAGTGTCATGGCATCAAAGCTCACAGCAACCTCAAACTCTTAGGCTCAGGGGATCCTCTTGCCTCAGCCTTTCAAGTAGCTGGGACTACAGGCGCTGGCCACACACCTGGCTGTTTTTTCTGCTTTTAGTAGAGACTGAGGTCTTGCTCTTTTGCTCAGGCTGGTCTTGAACTCCTGAGTTCAAACAATCCTCCTACCTCAGCCTCCCAGAGTGCTAGGATTACAGGTGTGAGCCGCTGAACCTGGCCCACATATTTTTCTGTGCACGTACATATACACTTATTTTAAGAAATTAGTATCAAGGTGGCTCAGTGGGTAGGACGCTGGCCCCATATACCAAGGGTAGAGGGTTTGGGGACAACGGGACAACGTGGCCCCAGCCAAACTGCAACAAAAAATAGCCGGGTGTTGTGGCGGGTGCCTGTAGTCCCAGCTACTCGGGAGGCTGAGGCAAGAG
>NW_003852433.1:15347201-15348751 GCF_000181295.1 Otolemur garnettii
AGAAGAACATTTTCCAGCTCTATCCATGTGAACATGAAGGACATAATGAGAAAAATTTGCTAGGCATGGTGGCACACACCTGTAGTTCTAGGTGCTTAGGATCCTGAGGGAAGAGGATGGCTTTTAGCCCAAGAGTTTGCGGTTACAGTGAGCTATGATGTTGCCTCTACGCTCTACCAAGGACAACGGAGTTAGGTTCAATCTCTAATGAAAAAAAATTCCTTTGTCCCAGGCTTGGTGGCTCATGCCTATAATCCTAGCACTCTGGGCGGCTGAGGTGGGTGGATTGCCTGAGGTTACAGGTTCAAGAGCAGCCTGAGCAAGAGCAAGATACCATCTCTAAACAATAGCCAGGCATTGTGATGGGTGCCTATAAGTCCCAGCTACTTGGGAAGCGGAGGCAAGAGAATCGCTTAAGCCCAAGAGTTTGAGGTTACTGTAAGCTGTGACGCTACAGCACTCTACCGAGGGTGACAAAGTAAAACTCTGTCTCAAATAAATAAATACATAAATAAACACAAATAGAAAAAAATATTCTAAATATTTGAAAGAGAATACAAGAGAAAGCCTTCCTATTATTATTCTCTGTCTTCTACCTTCCAGTGGCAGCCAGTATAGAGGCTCCCAGAGGTAGTTAATGTATATATAAGCAATGCATAGGGGTCCCCAGAGGTAGTGAATGTATATACAAGCAATGCGTGCACAGGTTCCTCTCTGACCTGCGCTCCTGATACGTAACCTCCCTTGCTCCTCCCCGCCCCCCCAGCTTTAGCCACCTTGCCTTCCTGGTGTCCATCAAAGAGCAGGCCTGCAGATCTACTTCTCAGGGCCCTTCCAGGGCCCTCTGGATGAAGCAGCTTCCATAAGGTAACAGTTTACCGGATAACAGAGGTGAGAATATTAAAATCTGAAATACTTAGTGACTTGACATATTAGAAAAATAAAATATGGCTCAGCGCCTATAACACAGTGGTTGCAGTGCCAGCCACATGCTGGCGGTTTGAACCCTGTCAGGGCCAGCTAAATCAACAGTGACAACTGCAACAACAACAACCACAAAAAAAAAAAAAAGCAACAGTATTACCCAGGGTAGCTTTAGCTGTCTGGCATGTCAGTGGGGAAATTTTGAAACAGTGAATCTTTTCAAACAGATACATACAATTGTATACATAGCACAGTCACAGTGAATATAGACAGATATTTCAAGTACCACATCAAAGGAAACAGTGCTGTTAGTTTCAAGGCCCCCTGGTTATAAGTCTCTTTGGTAATTCCTACATACACTTAATTGGAAACCTACAGTGTTAACTACAATTAGAACAGTTCTCCCAAGTTCCTTTTTTTTTTTTTTTTTTTTGAGACAGAGTCTCAAGCTGTTGTCCTGGGTAGAGTGCCGTGGCATCACAGCTCAGAGCAACCTCAAACTCTTGGGCTTAAGCGATTCCTTTGCTTCAGCCTTCCAAGCAGCTGGGACCACAAGCACCCTCCACAATGCCTGGCTATTTTGTTTGTTCCAGTTGTCATTATTATTTTAGCTGGCCCGGGCTGGC
>NW_003852433.1:15349064-15353628 GCF_000181295.1 Otolemur garnettii
TTTTTTTTTTTTTTTTTTTGAGACAGAGTCATACTCAGTTGCCCTGGGTAGAGTGCCTTGGTATCCCAACAATCTCAAGCTCTTGGGCTCAAGCGATTCTCTTGCCTCAGCCTCCCATGTTGCTGGAACTATAAGCACCTGCCACAACACCTGGCTATTTTTAGAGAGAAGGGTCTTTTATTCAGCTTTTATTCAGGCTGGTCTTGAACCCATGAGCTCAGGCAATCTATCCATCTCAGCCTCCCAGGTGCTGGGATAACAGGTGTGAGCCTCTGTGCCCAGCCCAGATTCTACATTTCTTTTTAGTTACTATTATTATTGTTGTTATTATTGGCATGATTCACATGGTAGAGAAGATTTTGCATTTTTAACTAGGTCCCAGGTAGTGTTGTAATGTCTATGCCCACACTTTGAATAGCAGTTCTTACAGTACAACATCTATAGCATATGTTTGTTGAATAAGCTTTCTTACTATATGGACAATGACACACATTTTTTAAAGCAAATATAGCTTTGGCTCTCTGTCTCTGATAGCTTTATGAGTTTTTCTGGTGTTATTTGCAACTGAGAGATGGTATCTCCTCTGTTGCCTCAGCTAGAGTGCAGTGGCATGATCATAGCTCACTGCACCCTCAAACTCCTGGCCTCAAGTGATCCTCTGAACTTGGCCTCCCAAAGTGCTAGGATTACAGGGATGAGCCACCACACCCAGCCTACATTTTATGTATGCATGTTTTAAATGAATCTTTTTGGTATCATCAATAAACAATAATTCAGGCAGAGAGCGGTGGCTCATGTCTGTAATCCCAGCACTGTGGGAGGCCAAGGTGGCCTGATCGCCTGAGCTCAAGAGTTGGAGACCAGTCTTAGCTAGAGGGAGACCCTGAGACCCTGTCTCTAAAAAAAAATAGGGCATTGTGGGTGGCTCACACGTATAATCTTAGGACTCTGGGCAGCCGAGGTGGGTGTATCTTCTGAGCTCACAAGTTTAAGACCAGCCTGAGCCAGAGTGAGACCTCATTTCTAAAAATAGCTGGGCATTGTGGTGAGTGCCTGTAGTCCCAGCTACTCGGGAGGCTGAGGCAAGAGAATTGCTTGAGCCCAAGAGTTGTCTTTTTTTTTTTTGAGATAGAGCCTCAAGCTGTCCCCCTGGGTAGAATGCTGTGGCATCACAGCTCACAACAACCTCTAATTCCTGGGCTCAAGCGATTCTCCTGCCTCTGCCTCCCTCGTAGCTGGGATTATAAGCACTTGCCACAACGCCTGCCTATTTTTTAGTTACAGCCGTCATTGTTGTTAGGCGGGCCTGGGCTGGATTCGAACCCTCCAGCTCAGGTGTATGTAGCTGGTGCCTTAGCTACTTGAGCCACAGGTGCTGAGCCTGAGCCCAAGAGTTTGAGGTTGCTGTAAGCTATGATACCATAGCACTCTACCAAGGGTGACAAAATGAGACTGTCTCAAAAAAAAAAAAGTATATTTGAACCTTTTTTTGGTTAGACTTAATTACTAAAACATCTGATTTTGAGAGACTAATTCGTAAGAGAGCTGCATCTCCCACCCTGAATGCTCCCCAATAAGGGCTACTGTAGTGTGCCTTTCATCTCTCTTGCTCTGCAACTCTTCACTTTGTCTGCCTCTCAGTTAAATTCTTTTTTTTTTTTTTTAAGAGACAGAGTTTTGTCGCCCTCGGTAGAGTGCTGTTGTGTCACTGTTCACAGCAACCTCCAGCTCTTGGACTTAGGCGATTCTCTTGCCTCACCCTCCCAAGTAGCTGGGACTAGAGGCACCTGCCACAACGCCTGGCTATTTTTTGTTGCAGTTTGGCAAGGGCCGGGTTTGAACCCGGCACCCTCGGTATATGGGGCTGGAGCCCTACCCTGTGAGCCACAGGCACTGCCTCAGTTAAATTCTTATTTCTCTTCTCTGAGGTTATTTTTCCTCTCTTTTTATCACGTTTGCTCTTTTAGCTACTCTGTTGGTATAACAAAGATGGCTGTCATCTAGGAACAAAGGTTTTATTTACCAGTCAAATCACATCTTCAGCTTTTAGATCACAGGATTTGTGGGGCTAAAAAGGATCTAAGGCATTTTAATCTAGCTTTTTTTTCAGAAGACACTACACTGAGTTTCTTTGGCTGTGGTCATTACTGAGAACATGGAGGCCCTTTATTTATTTATTTTTTTGAGGCAGAGTCTCAACTCTGCCTGAGGGTTGAGTGCCACAGGGTCATCATAGCTAACAACAACTTTGAACTCTTGGGCTCAAGCAATCTTCATGCCTCAGCTTCCCAAGGAGCTGGGACCTCAGGTGCTTGCCACAATGCACGGTTAGTTTTCCTATTTTTTAGTAGAAATGGGGTCTTACTTTTGCTCAGGCTGGTCTCTAACTCCTGCGTTCAAGCGATCCTGAGCCTAAGTGATCTGCCCATCTCTGCCTTCCCACAGTGCTAGGATTATAGGTGTGAACCACTGTACCTGGCCCTTAAAATGACTTTGTAAAATTAAATAGGTTGCATATAGAGCAGTGCCACTCAAAGTGTGGTCTAAGTACTATGAACTGTCTGTTACTGTTATAGCAATGTACATATAAAAACTGAGTTAGTAATAGTCTCTTTAGAAATTTCATCATAGTTCGCTAGTATAATTTTATATCTGTTGAGCATCATAATAAAACTGGAGAAGTTGTATGTCTTGTTTTTCACTTTATTTTTGTAGTAATTGATTTTTTTTTATTTTACAAAAATATTGTTCTACAGTAGATTGGAAAAACAAAATAACTGGTCTTTTACCACACAAGTTCGATAACCTTTGATATAGAATGTTTAACTCAAAGGATAGCACATAGAAGGCTGTCAACAAGTGTGCTAGTTTTAATACAACAAACTCTTTTTTTTTTTTTTTTTAAATACAGAGTCTCACTCAGTTCTTCAGGCTAGAGTGCCATGCCCTCAGCCTATCTCATAGGAACCTCAAACTCTTGGGGGGGGGGGCTTAACTGATCCTCCTGCCTCAGTCTCCTAATGAGTTAGGACTACAGGTATATCCCTGGGTAATTTTTCTATTTTTAGTAGAGACAGGGTCCCAATCTTGCTCAGGCTGGTCCCGAACTCCTGGCCTGTCCTAAACTCCTGGTCTCAATCCTCTCACCTCAGCCTCCCAGAGTGCTAGGATTACAATATGAGCCACCACACCTGACCCAGGTTCTTAGTTCTTATGAAATTCATCTCCATGTTTCCTTGGATTGATGTTCTGTTTTGTCTGGGTTAAGGCAAGGGCTTAGTTCCTGTCAAAGATGTTTGCTAACATGAAGACAGAGACACTTCTAGCCAGCCTTTTGGCAACTGTAGAATTTTGAAGTTTACTTCATTGCAGACAAGATCTCATCACAAGCCATACACTAAATTTCTGCTATTTGAGTTTTTGAGAATCAACTAGAGTGTGCTCTGTGTGTTTAAAACTCAAATTGAGGCTCGGTACCTGTACTCAGTGGTTCGTACGGTGCCCAGCCACATACAGGGGACTGGCAGGTTTGAACTGGACTATACAATAATGACAATTACAACATAAAAAATAGCCGGGAGTTGTGGTGGGTGCCTGTAGTCCCAGCTACTTGGGAGGCTGAGGCAAGAGAATCCCTTAAGCCCAAGAGTTTGAGGTTCCTGTGAGTAGTGATGCCACAGCACTCTACCAAGGGTGACATAGTGAGACTCTGTCTCAAAAACAAACAAACAAACAAAAAAGACTAACATTGATAGTTTGAAAAAACAAAGGTCTCCTTTTGCAGGAGCTCAAATAGAACAGAGAAAATTTTCGGTTACATGGCTTTGTGTTATTTTATGGCCACTCCTCGAGTGAAGCTTATAGTGTAGATGTCCTGAATGAAGTGCAGCTGTGCATTGGATGGGGACGTCCCCCTGTATCTCTACCTTCTTTTATCATCTCTTAGGTATTTTTTTTGTTTTTTTTCTTTTGAGACAGAGTTTCACTTTGTCACCCTCGGTAGAGTGCGTCATAGCTTCAAACTCTTGGGCTCAAGCAATTCTCTTGCCTCAGCCTCCTGAGTAGCTGGGACTACAGGTGCCCACCACAACACTCTCCTATTTTTATAAACAGTGTCTTACTCTGGCACAGGCTGACCTCCAATCCCTGAGCTCAGGCAATCTACCCGCCTCAGTCTCCCAAGTGCTAAGATTCCAGGCTTGAGCTACCCCACTTGGCCCTCTTAGAATTGCTTTTAATAGTCACAAGGGAGGCCTTCTGTCATGCTGATGTTTTCATGACAAAGTCAGGTTTACCAATTTCTACTTGTACCTGGGTAATTACAGATAGTTTCTGTGTGTTTAGGATTTGAATATTAGGATAATAGATATGAAATCTTTTCTGAGAAATCTTTAGTTTTCCATCCTGATAGAGTTATATGGATGGTCACTTTCCTCTTGTTTTCTAAATTCATTCACAATCCAATTTATCGAAAAATGAACCTTCAGGCTCAGCACCCATAGTTCAGTGGTTAGGGCACCAGCCACATATACCAGGGCTGGTGGGTTAAAACCTGGCCCAGGCC
>NW_003852433.1:15353682-15371919 GCF_000181295.1 Otolemur garnettii
TAGTCCCAGCTACTTGGGAGGCTGAAGCAAGAGAATTGCTTAAGCCCAAGAGTTTGAGGTTGATGTGAGCTGTGATGCTACTGCACTCTACTGAGGGCAACAAAATGAGACTGTCTCAAAAAAAAAAAACAAAGTCTCCATGAGTCATATTTTGAGATAGCAGAAGGCAGTCCAGACATACTCCTTTATCTGAGTTCTGGCAGATGCTAAACCTACCCCACCCTGTAATATGGTTAGAGGTGATAGTGTCACCACTAACCACCACTTCTGACCTGATGATAGCCCTATCCCCTCAGGTACTGGGTATTTATCTTTCTTCTTACTCTAATCTCCTACTTGGAAGCCAGAGATTTGAATTATTTGAAAAAAATTAATGAAGCAAGTCAGCAGGGCTTTGCAGAGGCTGGCTGTTTGGTGCACCTACACAAGAAAGCTAGGTACAAATCTTCAAATCTTCAAGATACAGAAAAGGACCCTTACCCAAACCAAACTGTTGGCTCCCTCCATAGAATGAGGTGGCCTATGACCAAGCCAACTACACATTTGGAGTTATGCTGCCATTCACACTCCACTGGATTTCTGACTGTGAAATAAAGCTCTTTCCTGGGGAGACTAATAGGTCTTTAATTTAGAGTGACCCACTCTAAATTGTATTTTGGTTCTGATTTACTGAGTTAGCCATGTTAGCCAGAAGAGCTGATGTACTTGTCTCAATAAAAGACCCAATAACCAGGAGAACAAAGTGTGGTGTACTGAGTGGACAAAAGTACTGGCATCATAAATCAGAGCAAGCTGTATGTGTAGAATGAAAATTGAAGGTAGGTCTTGCTGGCAGCCATAAGCTTTTTTGAGTGCATTATTTTTTCCTTTTTTTTTTTTTTTTTTTTTTTGAGACAGAGCCTCAAGCTGTAACCCTAGGTAGAGTGCTATGGCATCACAGCTCACAGCAACCTCCAACTCCTGGGCTCAAGTGAGTCTCCTGACTCCACCTCCCAAGTGGCTGGGATTACAGGCACCTGCCACAATGCCTAGCTCTTTTTTGGTTGCAGTTGTCATTGTTGTTTGGTGGGCCCGGGCTGGATTTGAACCCGCCAGCTCAGGTGTATGTGACTGGCGCCTTAGCCGCTTGAGCCACAGGCACTGAGCCTGCATTATTTTTTTCTTATGATAAAGTCTTATTCACTTGAAGAATAGTGTAAAGATGTTTGATCCCTTGAAGACTAGAAAAATGAATTTAAGAATAGTGTAAAGATGTTTGATCCTTTGAAGACTAGAAAAATGAATTTATCAGTTTGGCGCCTATAGCTCCATGCCAGCCATATACACTGGAGTTGGCAGGTTCAAATCCAACCCGAGCCTGCCAAACAACGACAACTACAACAGCAAAATAGCCAGGTATTGTGGCAGGTGCCTATAGTGTCAGCTAGTTGGGAGGCTAAAGCAAGAGAATCACTCAAGCCCAAGAGTTTGAGGTTGCTGTGAGCTGTGATGCCACGGCACTCTACCCAGGGTGACATAATGAGACTATGTTTCCAAAAGAAAAGAAAAATGAATTTATCCAGAACACTAAAAGATAACACTTATTAGATAAAAAATACATTGACCAATTAGGGACGCCTTGCTTTATTTCAGTGGCTTTGTGGGTAGTGTTAGTATATATTCTTAATAAAGAAAAACAACATAGGTACTTTAAACTTCTCAGAAGAGAGTTCTTGAGTTTGTATTAGAATACTTAGATACTTATGAGAACATGACAATGCTGTTCTAGAAATCAATGACGACAAAGGCAAGAGAAATTATATTAAATATCATTTTTGATAATACCTACTGTTTCCTCAGAAATGATTATTACCTCCTTTTAGCATATGGCATGTTTTGTTGTTGTTGTTTGTTTTGTGACCGCGTTTCACTCTGTCACCCTAGGTAGAGTGTCATGGGGTCATCATAGCTCATGGCAATCTCAAACTCCGGGGCTCAAGTAATCCTCCTGCCTCAGCCTCCTGAATAGTTGGCACGACAGGTGCACAACACCACACCCAGCTAATTATTTTTTTATTTTTAGTTCTTGTTCAGGGTGGTCATCCTGACTAAGGTCCTCCCACCTTAGTCTCCCCGAGTGCTAGGATTTCTAAGAAGACATTTGATACCCAAATAAAAAGTATTATATTCTTATTTACCGATAGTCTTTCCAACGAAGAATAAAATAATTCATAAATTTAAAATTATTCAGGTTATTCCCAGCCTATTTTATTGCTTTTCTACAATTAAGCAGCCTTCTTTAATCCAAATTTATATTTTTCCTTTGCCCCCAACCCTTGCCAAAAATAAAATCCTCCTACACCTGCTCACCGATTGTTACTCCATAGCACTCCAGGCACTGTTTCCAGGAAAAGGTTGAAATTAAGGATAATGTATTTCCTGCTGACCACCATATTGGTACTGCAATAGCTACATTCTGGGCCAGTTTCTTGTGCCATCTGTTCTCAGCATGGGTGAGTTGAGATTCATATAACAAGAGAGAAGCAAAACTAGAGTTTTTCATCTGACTTTTTCTCCAGAAGCATGGTTGATCTTTGCCAATTAGACTCTATGCTAAAGAATAATTTGACAAGGAAATATCATGTAACAAATTTTTAAAACATTGATTTGGCAGTATTTCCTTCTAGGTTTCATTATGTATAATTTTTCTAAAAATAATAAAAATATTTTGTAGCCTACTTTATTCACCTAATGTATTTTAAGCATTTTCCCAAGATTTATATCCCCTCTCCCCATTCCAGGCAGTTGTGTTTATTGGATGCAACTTGGTAAGTAAAGATAACAAAAAAAGAAGATAAAAATTAGCCATAATTTGGCTCAGTGCTGGCCACATGCATGGAGGCTGGCAAGTTCAAGCCCTGCCCGGGCCAGCTAAACAATGACAACTGCAACAAAAAAATAGCCAGGCATTGTGGCGGGTGCCTGTAGTCCTGCCTACTTGGGAGGCTGAGGCAAGAGAATCGCTTAAGGCCAAGAGTTGGAGGTTGCTGTGAGCTGTGACGCTATATCACTCTGAGAGACTCTGTCTCAAAAAAAAAAAGGCTTGGCACCTGTAGCTCAGTGAGTAGGGTGCTGGCTATATACACCAAGACTGGCGGGTTCGAGCTCAGCCTAGACCTGCTAAACAACGACAACTGCAACCAAAAAATAGCCAGGTGTTGTGGCATGTGCCTGAAGTCCCAGCCACTTAGGAGGCTGAGGCAAGAGAATCACTTAAGTCCAAGAGTTTGGGGTTGCTATGAGCATGCCATGGTACTCTACCCACGGTGATAGCTTAAGGCTCTGTCTCAAAAAAAAAAAAAAAATTTCCACTGTTAAGATTTTGAACCTGCTCTTCCTCTCCGCCCTCTTTGTACAGATACAAATATCTGGTATATCTATACACACGTGCAAATACACACACAGGTTTATATATAAAACACATGCACATTTTTAATAAATATAAGATTATGGTCTACATAATATTTTACTAAATATCAATTTTGTGTTTTTGATCCATAGTTCTGTTTGATAACATTCAGGAGCATCCTGAAACCTATTTCAAGGGTATAGTAGAGTCTGCTTGATGAAACTTAATTCTCTCAACCCTAAAATTGTTTTCTTACCTTTTATTTTTATTTTTATTTTTTTTTTAGAGATAGAGTCTTACTTTGTTGCCCACAGTAGAGTGCTGTAGCGTCACAGATCACAGCAACCTCTCAGCTCTTGGGTTTAGGCAATTCTCTTGTCTCAGCCTCCCAAGTAGCTGGGACTACAGGCGCCCGCCATAGTGCCTGGCTATTTTTTGTTGTAGTTTGGCTGAGGCCGGGTTCAAACCCATCACCCTCAGTATATGGGGCTGGCACCCTACCCACTGAGCCACAGGCATCACCTGGTTTCTCACCTCTTGCTTTAGAAGTTGCTTACAAAAATAGAAAGATACTAGGATCACCCAGAGAAAGCATGGAATACTGTATATTGTTATATTACATGTTGTCCATATAAATAGAATGTGTTTATAATTTATCTGGCAACAATTGGCATGAGAGCAAACACAACTTGTGCCAACTTACTGCCCTTATGTTCTAAATCAGCGTTCTTACCACCTGCCATGCCCTCCTTTTGCCCTCAGCTTTAGGAAACCGTAGAATGTTATGTCTCTCTCAGTTGTGTTGAATAGAAGAAAGGTTGTGGATCATACCTTCTAAGTGCTGTCCACTAGGGATCTCACATATGACATATGCATATTTTTTTCCTTTTTTAAATTGCAGATTAATATGAGGGTACAAATTATTAGATTACAACATTTATGTTTGTTAGGTAGGGTCTCTGTTGTATTTGTGCCCCTCAGCCCGGAGTTGTGCCATATACCCTTACATTGTGCCCATTAGGTGAGAGCACAACAATCCCCCTCCCTCCTCCTCTCTCCCCCTCTTTCTTTCCCCCTCTCTCCAACTAGAATTAAACTGAGTTTTTCTCTTGTTTGTTTGCTGCCTTCATATTAGTATTGAATACATTGGATACTTGCTTTTCCATTCTTGTGATACTTTACTATAATATATGCATATTGATGGTTAGGAAAAGTGCAAGTAAATTCCTTAAGCTTTCCTGGATTTGTATTTCAGTCACTGGGTTATTTCCAATCCTGAAGTCTCATTTTTCTTTTTTTTTTTTTGAGACAGAGCCTCAAGCTGTCCCCCTGGGTAGAGTGCCGTGGCATTACAGCTCACAGCAACCTCCAACTCCCGGGCTCAAGCGAGTCTCCTGCCTCTGCCTCCCAAGTAGCTGGGACCACAGGCGCCCGCCACAACGCCCAGCTATTTTTTGGTTGCAGCCATCATTGTTGTTTGGCGGGTCCGGGCTGGGGATTCGAACCCGCCACCTTAGGTGTACGTGGCTGGTGCCTTAGCCGGTTGAGCTATAGGCCCCGAGCCGAAGTCTCATTTTTCAAAGAGCCTGCTTGAAAGATACCAATTCATTTATCATCAAGGAGTTTTTATTCAAAATTTGCCCCTCCCTTTAGGCTTGGCACAGTGGCTCATGCCTATAATCCTAGCACTCGGGGAGGCTGAGGTGGGTGGATTTCTTTAACTCAGGAGTTCGGGACCAGCCTAAGCTAGAGCAAGATACTATCTCTAAAAATAGCCATGCATTGGCTGGGTGCCCATAGCTCAATGGTTAGGGCGCCAGCCCCATATACAAAGAGGCAGGCAGGTGCAACCCCAGCCTGGGCCTGCTAAAACAACAATGACCACTGCAACAACAACAACAACATAGCTGGGTGCCTGTAGTCCCAGCCACTTGGGAGGCTGAGGCAAGAGAATTGCTTAAGCCCAAGAGTTTGAGGTTGCTGTGAGCTGTGACATCACAGCACTATATCCAGGGCCACAAAGTGAGTCTCTGTCCCTAAAAAAAAAAATAGCCAGGTATTGTGAGTATTGCCCACACTACTTGGGAAGCTGAGGCAAGAGAATCACTTGAGCCCAGGAGTTTAGGTTGCTGTGAGCTATGATGCTACAGCACTCTACTGAGGGTGACAAAGTGAGACTTTGTCTCAAAAAAAAAAAGGCCTTTCCACCATGAGATTTATATGATAAATATATATATTTACATAAATTATATATTTATGTATGTATAAGTGTATGTATATTTACATATAAACATACATCATATGTGATATGATAACTATATACATATATATCATTTATATGATAAATGTATATATTTATGGAAAAAGAAACTGAGGTATAAAAAATTGGGGCCACAGGGATTACAAGCTATAATCAGAAAGCCAAATTCAACCCACATATAGGTTTTGTTTGGCATACAGAGATATTTATTTATTTATTTATTTATTTATTTATTTTTGAGGCTGAGTCTCTCTCTGTTCCCCTGGGTAGAGTGCCATGGTGTCATAGTTCATAGCAACCTCAAACTCCTGTGTTCAAGCAATACTCTTGCCTCCGCCTCCTGAGTAGCTGAGACTATCAGTACCTGCTACAATACCCAGCTAGTTTTTCTATTTTTAATAGAGACAGGGTCTCTTACTCAGGCTGGTGCCAAGGTTTAAAAAAATACTTGAGGCTCAGCACCTGTAGCTCAAGAGGCTAAGGTGCAAGCCACATACACCTGAACTGGGTTTGAATCCAGCCCAGGCCCGCCCGACAACAGTGACGACTGCAACCAAAAAAACTTAGCCAGGCATTGTGGCAGGTGCCTGTCCCAGCCACTTGAGAGGCAGAGGCAGGAGAATCGCTTGAACCCAGGAGTTGAAGGTTGCTGTGAACTGTGATGCCATAGCACTCTACCCAGGGCGACAGCTTGAGGCTCTGCCTCAAAAAACAAAAACAAAAACAAAAAACACTTGAATTTTAAAGCCTTTAGGAGGGACATGCTTTCTCCAGTTTGCCATGGGCGTCTCCATTTCCTTTATATATGGGTATATGAAGTACTAATCCAAATAATTGGTTACCTGTTTCTATCAGGAAAGCTCTTATTCTGGAATGTGAAATTCCAAGTCTCCTTTTCTCCTATTTAAAAAAATGAGAGCAACCAAGTAGGGTGGGCACTCAACACATTGCCCTGCTCCTCTCCGTACTGCCGAGTTCATGTTGGGGCAAATGACTCTTAGAGCAATTGAGGGAGCTGCAGAAATTTAAGAATTTGGCAGCTTCACACAAAAAGCTTTATGTCCTGCTTCATGTAATGAAGTGGCCGTTTCTCCCTGTCTGGATACCCAAGAGTATCTTCAACTGTTAGATTGTCTAGGTTTGGTTTTTATTTTCGTTTGTTTGAGAGTGCAGTTTCTGATATTTAAACAGCTCATCCTCCAATAAGAGCCAATTTATATATAGTAATAGGCTTCATCCTAAATATAAAGCTTGGGTGGATTTACCGGCATGCCTATTAAATATATAGATTCCTGGGAACTCTGGTGGAGGGCATAGGGAGTATGTTTTCCTAACTAGTACTCAAGGTGATTCTTATCAGGCATGTATGGGAAAATCAGGCAGTGTGGTTTAGATTATGGGTTTTGAGTTTAGAGACTGTCTTTTAATTCTACTTCACTAGTGAAGTAACCTAGGCCAGCGGCTTAACCTTCTAAACCAATTGTTTTCTTATCTATAAAATGGAGATAGTAGTACTTCTTACCTACTTCATGCTATGGTCTTCCTGACTGTATTGGATGAGAGCTTCCTAGCAGTTTCTGGCATGTAATAAACATTTGGTAAATGTTGCTTACTACTACCAAGCTTCTTGTGAGCTCTTGAGCCATACATAGCTCCAGAACATTCAGGAAAAACTAATGTTTGCCTTCTGTTTTTTCTAAAATAGTGTTGTACATTCCTAACAGTCTGGGAGGCTGAGGCAGGTGGATTACCTGAGCTCAGAGGTTAGAGACCAGCCTGAGCCAGAGTGAGACCTCGTCTCTAAAGAAAAAAGAAAAATAGCTGGGTGTTATGGTGGGCGCCTGTAATCCCAGCTACTAGGGAGGCTGAGGCAAGAGGATCACTTGAACCCAAGAATTTGAGGTTGCTGTGAGCTAAGATGCCACAGTACTCTACCTAGGGTGACCAAGTGAGACTCTGTCTCAAAAAAAGGAAAAAAAATTTAAAAGTTGTCTCTTACAGTTCTAAGTAAATAGACATCAAAGTTGATGACTAAAAATCCTTAAATTATCTACAAACTTGGCTTAGGAGGCCTCGTGGAGAGATATTTAGGATTCACATTCAGTCATATTCAAAGCATTATCCTCCCTGCCATAGTTGGCCTCCTCGAGCCAAGTTCATCTCACCTCGTAGCTTGTTTAGTCACAAAGCCTGAAGATGCTGCCCATAGACGATATACAGTGCTGTCCTTTTGAATAGATCAGTGCTGTTATGTGCATGTTTTTGCACCTTGTTTTTGTTACAAAATATGTCTTAGAAATATGTCTTCATTCATATATATCAGTCACTCTCATTGTTTTTTAACTTCCTCACAGATTATTTAGCCCTTCTCCTATTTGTAAATATTTTAGGATGACTCCAATTTTTTCTGTATTATAATGTTCAATATTATTGTAACTTTAAATATTTTTGGATCCTCACAGTGCTTATAAATTATACTTCATACATCAGGCCAAGTGCAGAGGCTCACAGCTGTAATCCTAGCACTCTGGGAGGCTGAGGCAGGTAGATTGCTAGAGCTCATGAGTTCAAAATCAGTCTGAGTAAGAATGAGACTCTGTCTCTTCTAAAAATAGAAATAAACTTAACCAGGCATGGTGGTGCACACCTATAGTCCTAGCCACTTGGGAGGCTGAGGCAGGAGGATTGCTTGAGCCCAGGAGTTTGAGATTGCAGTGAGCCTTTGATGACATCATTGCACTCTAGGTGGGGTCAAAAAGTGGGACTCTGTCAAAAAAAAAAAAAAGAAAAAGAAAATCTTCATACATCCGAAGCCGTGACATAAATAAAGCTTGTTGAATTGGATTTGGAAAATGCTGATTATTTGGAAATATAATTCATTTCTCTGTATTATTTCTTTATAAAAGAAAAACAACAAAAAATAAGAAATAGAATGCAGTAGTATTTTGTCCAAGATTTTGAAGTATAGTTTTGAGAGATTGTCAATATCACTAGCTCCCTATGTGTTCTGAAACATCAAGAATGTGTATTTACATAACAAAGATGTTTTTAACCCTTAGTTGTTATTAATTTATTCTGTTATATTTGGTACAACAAATTTCCAATGTAATAAAAAAAGATTTGACAAGTGTTTGAAGGTGATTTTTCCTGTAGTTGTAGAAAAATTCTTAAAATCGTACAGTTATATGATTTGGGGGAAAAAGAAGGATCTTGTGTTTCATTATATGAGTAACCTCTAAGTGTGCTAAGTTAAATGCATGTCAATAGCATAAATTACAATGTTTTTGAAGTAATTTTCCAAGACGTAAATTTTTTTTTTTTAAGAGAGAGTCTCACTTTGTCGCCTTTGGTAGAGTGCCATGGTGTCACGGCTCACAGCAATCTCCAGCTCCTGGGCCTAGGCGATTCTCTTGTCTCAGCCTCCCGAGTAGCTGGGACTACAAATGCCCACCACAACATGCAGCTATTTTTGGTTGCAGTTTGGCCAGGGCTGGTTCAAACCCGCCACCCTCACTATATGGGGCTGGTGCCCTACCCACTGACCACAGGTAGCACTCGAGATGTAAAATATTTTGGTTGTGGTTTGTTTCATCTTGTTGTGTTACGTTGTTTACTAGAAAAAGGATTCCCCTTCAGTGAAAAATCATATTGAAAAGAGAAACTGAACTTAAATGTCTTGTGACATTTCAGAACATAGGTAAAATGTGGCATAACTGAGCATATGTGGCTTCAGCAGCAGAATTTAATGAAATCTCAGATACAACTTATTGCTTAGCTAAAGCTTTTTAGTGCTATAGAATATTTCCAGAAATTCATCTGTATCATTTCTAGGTAAAGACTTTATAACTCAGATATGATAGTAACAGTACCATTAAAAATGGCGCAGCGCCTGTTGCTCAAGTGGCTAAGGCACCAGCCACATACACCTAAGGTGGCGGGTTCGAATCCCCAGCCCGGGCCCGCCAAACAACAATGATGGCTGCAACCAAAAAATGGCTGGGCGTTGTGGCGGGCGCCTGTGGTCCCAGCTACTTGGGAGGCTGAGGCAGGAGACTCGCTTGAGCCCAGGAGTTGGAGGTTGCTGTGGGCTGTGATGCCATAGCACTCTACCTAGGGGGACAGCTTGAGGCTCCACCAAAAAAAAAAAAAAAAAAAAAAAGTACCATTAAAAGAGCCAATTTGATGTGTTTTACTTTAATAATTGATAAAACTCTTAGAAATTTAAAGTTATAGGTTCTGGATAAAGGCCATAAAAACTAGATTGCACTATATATTTCTTAGTGTTTTTCTGATCATGGGACAGGACCAATAATAGTTCAGTAATAAATCCTGTACATTTCAAATATTAAAAAGTGACCCTATTTAGGTTTTCTGATGTCCAAATGTGAGGAAAATAGATGAGCAAATCTTTGGGGTTCATAATTATATTATTTTGGTTGAGCAATGTTTGATATGTATTAATTTCACTGCAAAATTTTGCCTTTGGATGTAAATCCATTTTAACCTAGAATTTCTGGATTTGTCCCCAACCTACTAAGATGGGAGTCTAATATGGTTAAAGTTTATCTTCTTTTTAATCGTTTATCCTTAGACTCCTTGATCCCTCCCGCTAGTCTTAGCTGGGAAAGGTACATTTAATTTTAGCTAGTTGGTTAGTTTCTCTGAACATTTGTTTTTTGCAGACCAAGGGAGACAGATGGATTTGAATTCTAAAGTGGAGTCTTTTGATTTAGTAGAAGAAATAACCAGTAAAGTGATAGACTAGGTTTCCAGGCAGTTTTAACTAGGCACAGCTGTGAGCAGGAATTGACCAGAAGGGCAGGATACAGTGGCATAAAATAGGCAGCATTTCTCATATTTCTTAGAGGGCCTTAATAGTCAGCCATGGTCATCAGTAACTTAATATTGAGTAGTAATGGGGTACGTTTTCCCATCCTCACCCAACATAGCCAAATAGTTACAGGCCGCAGGTTGAGAGGCTCAGGTTAATGTCTTTGGTCTTACAATAAAACTCTAGGTGACACTGATTTTAGCTCTCTTGATTGGGTCAGAAGCTGACAGCATAACCAGAGGAAGATGAGGAAGAGGTCAGGAGTATGAAATGGAAGTGCTGACCTGGGAATGTGTTTGGAAGTGGCGCCTTACTGTGTCTGTCACTATATCTATTGTTTGTTTGTTTTGTCTTGTTTGGGGGAGTGCTGTATATGTGCTGTCCGGTAGCATTTTCAGTCAGTTGCTCATTCAATGAATATGTATTGAGTGCCTGTTATGTGCGAGGTTCTCTGGTGCTTGAGATACGTTAGTGAACAAAATAGCCAAAGTTGTAAGCTATGTTCAACAGAATTTGGAATAAATTTGAAAAAGATTAAAAAATAATAATATTAGTGAATGTTGTTGAGTGCTTACATGCCAGGTGCTGTACTCAGTGCCTATTTTAGGATAAACAATTCAGAATACATTGCGTTTTTAGTGCAGAAGATATAAAGATGAATAAATCTAAGTCCCACCTTAGAGGGGGTCTGTCAGAATCCTTCTGTTACCTAAAACAACATATCCATGTTACGAAAATATTTTCAAGTTTTGGTTGTTGGACATTTATTTTCTGTTATATTTTGGTACAGAAAATTTCCAGTGTTATAAAAAAAGTTTTGACATATCTTTGGAGGTGATTTTGCCTATAGTTTTAGTCAATTTCTAAAATTACTGTTCCTAGGCCGGGTGTGGCGGCTCTCACCTGTAATCTTAGCACTCTGGGAGGCGAGGCAAGAGGATTGCTTCAGGTCAGGAGTTGGAGGTTGCAGTGAGTTATGATGACGCCACTGTACTCTAGCCTGGGTGACAGTAAGACTTCTCTCTCTCAAAAAAAAGGAAGCACTTGGGGTCTTCACATCTTAAATACTTTTCATTATACAGTGATAGAACCATATCTCTAGAGAAACCATTAAATACTAGTCTGGCTTTTCACTACTGGAATATTAACCAATAAGAATGATAACTTTTTAAAAGAAATTTTTTTTGAGACAGAGTTTCACTATATTGCCCTCAGTAGAGTGCTGTGGCATCACGGCTCACAGCAACCTCCAACTCTTGGGCTTAAGTGATTCTCTTGCCTCAGCCTCCCAAGTAGCTGGGACTATAGGTGCCTGCCACAACACCCAGCTATTTTGTTGTTGTTGCAGTTGTTTAGCTGGCCCAGGCTGCATTTGAACCCACCACCTTCGGTGTATGTGGCTGGCGCCATAACCACTGTGCTATGGGTGCTGAGCCAAGAATGATAGCATTTTAAATTATTAAATATATACATGTGTTCCTCTATTTATGATAGGATTATGTTATGATAAATCCATCATAGATTGAAAGTGCTGTAAAACAGGAGTATGTTTTCTGTTTTAAAATTTCAGTTCTCTTATATGTGAGAAAGTGGTTTGTTTTTGTTTTTGTTTTTGTTTTAGAGACAGAGTCTCATTCTGACAGCCTAGGTAGAGTGCCGTGGTGTCACACAGCTTACAACAACCTCCAGCTCTTGGGTTTAGGCAATTCTTTTGCCTCAGCCTCCCAAGTAGCTGGGACTACAGGCTCCCACCACAACGCCTAGCTATTTTTTTGTTGCAGTTTGGCTGGGGCTGGGTTCAAACCCGCCATCCTCAGTTTATGGGGCCAGTGCCCTACTCACTGAGACACAGGAGCTGCCCAGAGAAAGTGTTTTTTTGATTTATGACATTTTCTTTTTTTTTTTGAGACAGAGCCTCAAAGCTGTCCCCCTGGGTAGAGTGCTGTGGATCACAGCTCACAGCAACCTCCAACTCCTGGGCTCAAGCAATTCTCCTGCCTCTGCCTCCCAAGTAACTGGGACCACAGGCGCCCACCACAACACCTGGCTATTTTTTGGTTGCAGCCATCATTGTTGTTTGGCGGGCCCAGGTTGGATTCGAACCCGCCAGCTCAGGTGTATGTGGCTGGCGCCTTAGCCGCTTGAGCCACCACAGGCGCTGAACTGATTTATGACATTTTCAATTTATACTGGGTTTTTCTGGATGTAACCACATAGAAAGTCAGGGACTATGTGTATGCAAAAGGTGTATATATGTATCTATCTTTTGGTTAGAGCTTTTGAAAAAACACACACACACACACAATTTTTTTCTTGTGATCCTGCCCCCGGGTGAAGTCCCTGTGTGCTCTACAATCCAACTCTCTCTCTATCCCACATAGGAAACCACTATTCTAAATTTTCTGTTTTCCTTTTTTCTTTTTCTTTTTTTGAGATAGAGTCTCAATCTGTTGTCCTGGCTAGATGCTGTGACATCATAGCTGACAGCAACCTCTAACTCTTGGGCTCAAGCGATACTATTGCCTCAGTTTTTTTTTTCCTTCTTCTACTTTTAGTAGAGACGGGAACTAGCTTTTGCTCAAGCTGGTCCCAAACTCGTGAGCTTAAGCAGTCCACCACCTTGGCCTCCCAGAACCCTAGGATTACAGGTGCAAGCCACCGTGCCTGGCCCTTTTGCTTTTCTTTATGGTTTATCGTATTATGCACACAACCCTAAACTATATAGGGCTTAGTTTTATGTGCTTTGAGACTTTATTATATGAATCAGTGGTTCTCAACCTTCCTAATGCCATGGCCCTTATAGTTCCTGTGGGTCTTGACCCACAGGTTGAGAACTGCTGATATAAATGTTGTATGTCATATGTATTTTTTGTGACTTTTTTTGAACTCTGCATATGTTACATGATTGTTTCGTGTTGATGTGTTAGTTGCATTAATTTATTTTCACTGCTGCAAAAATATGCTAGTGGTGGATATTTGGATTGTTTCCAGTTTTTGATATTATAAACAGACACTGCTATGAATATTCGTGTACTTGTCATCTGGTATTCATGCTCAAGATTTTCTGTAGGGAATCTAGGAGTGGATTGCTAGAGTGTAGGCTAGTATGCACATAGTAGGCTAAACAATGATCTCTGAAGATACCAGGTTATAATCTCTGGAACCTGTAAATTTTATCTTATATGGGAAAAGGGTCTTTGTAGGTGTGGGCCCCTAAATGCAATCATAAGTGTCCTTCTAAGAGAGAGGCAGAGAGTGATTACACAGAGATTGAAGTGATATTGCCGCAAGCCAAGGAATGTTGGCAGCCACCAGAAGCTTGGAAGAGACAAGAAACGAATTCTCTCCAAGAGCCTCTGAAGGGAGTGCAGCCCTGTCCACACCTTGATTTCAGCCCAGTAATAAGGATTTTGGACTTTTGGCATCCAGAACTGTGAGAGAATAAATATCTGCTGTTTCAAGTTACGAAGCTTGTGGTGATTTGTTATAGCAGGCACAGAAAACTAATGTAATGAACTTTCAGTTTAACTGGATAATAATGCCATATTGTTTTCTAAGGTGTTTTGTACCAAGGAGCTAAGAATTACTTCACAATCTTCTCAACATTGATACTTTTACCAGTAGGAGATTTTACTAATTAATTGTGTAAAAGTAGTTCAAATAAGGGCCAGGTGCTCTGGCTTATGCCTGGAAGCCTAGCACTCTGGGAGGCTGAGGCAGGTGGATTACCTGAGCTCAGGAGTTTGAGAACAACCTGAGCAAGAGCCAGACCCTGTCTCTAAAAATAGCCGGGCATCGTGGCAGGTTCCTGTTGTAGTCCCAGCTACTCGGGAGGCTGAGGCAAGAGAATTGCTTAAGCCCAAGATTTGAGGTTGTTGTGAGCTGTGATGCCTCACTATTCTACCCAGGGTGACAAAGTGAGACTCTGTCTCAAAAAAAAAAAGAAGAAGAAAAAGAAAAAGCAACTAGTGCAAATTAAAAACAAGGTAGGCCAGGCACGTGGCTCATGTCTGTAATCCTAGCACTGAGAGGCCAATGCAGGAAGATCATTTGATGTTTGAAGTTTGAGACAAACCTGAGCAAGAGTTAGCCCTTAATCTCTACTAAAAATAGAGATAATTAGCCAGGTGTGTTGGTGAGCATCAGTAGTACCAGAGGATTGCTTGAGGCTGGGAATTTGTGGCTACAGTGAGTTATGATGATGCCACTGCACTCTAGTTAGGGCAGCCCAGTTAGACTTTGTCTCAAAAAAAAAAAAAATTAGTTCAGATTGCAAAAACAAGAAAAACATTGAGTTAATTGATAAGAAAATAAAAGTATTAATACTGTAATATTGAATATATAATAATGATAAGAATGAAGTTGAGAGATTTGGTTAAGTTTATAAATATATATATATTTTTTTTTTTTATTTTTTTGAGACAGAGCCTCAAGCTGTCCCCCTGGGTAGAGTGCTGTGGCGTCACAGCTCACAGCACATCCAACTCCTGGGCTCAAGCGAGTCTCTTGCCTCAGCCTCTCAAGTAGCTGGGACCACAGGCGCCTGCCACAACACCTGGCTATTTTTTGGTTGCAGCCATCATTGTTGTTTGGTGGGCCGGGGCTGGATTCAAACCCACCACCTTAGGTGTACGTGGCTGGTGCCTTACCACTTGAGCCATAGGCGCCAAGCCAGTTTATAAATATATTAAACTTTTTTTTTTTTTTTTTGAGACAGAGTCTCACTATGTCGCCCAGGATAGAGTGCAATGGTATCATAGCTCACAGCAACCTCCAACTCTTGGGCTTAAGTGATTCTCTTGCCTCAGCCTCCCAAGTAGCTGGGACTACAGGCACCTGCCACAATGCCTGACTATTTTTTGGTTGTAGTTGTCAATGTTGTTTCGCAGGCCCTGGCTGAATTCGAACCTGCCAGCCCCGGTGTATGTGGGTGGCGCCCTAGCCACTGAGCTACAGGTGCCAAGCCATGTTAACCTAATTTAAATTGCACATGAACTTTATGTCTACTCTGTATGTTGTAATGTATTGTAAGTATTAACTTCTCTTGCCTGACCTACCAACCACAAAAACTTAAGATTCTCTGCACATGCTCTTCCTTTTCTCTAGAAAATAATCCAGTGACTTTTTGGTACTCATTACCTGAATTGGCATATTCTTTGTTTCTGTTTAGTTTATTTGTATTTTTACTGTATATCAGCATACAAAATCTTTTTGGCTAAACATAGATTGGTAAGAGTCTTTCTCTTTTTTTTCCTCATAACTGTAACCTGTCTATTCAAATATGAATATTTGTGCATACATTTTGAGGGAACAGATGTTAGCCATCAATCCCGGAAAATGTATTACAGCCTTGTCTCATGAAATATATTATTTGATGACACAAATATTACTCATACTAACAGTAATTGTACCTTAGAGGTAAATTGCCTTTGGCACTTTAAAAAATAAAATTTAGGGTGGTGCCCTGCCGACTGAGCTAGGCATAGTGGCTCACATACACTGAGGCTGGCAGATTTGAACCTGGCCTGGGCCTGCTAAACAACAATGACAACTGCAACAAAAAAATAGCCAGGCATTGTGGCAGGAGCCTGTAGTTCCAGCTACTTAGGAGGCTCAGGCAAGAGAATCACTTAAGCCCAAGAGTTTGAGGTTGCTGTGAGCTGTGACACTAGGGTCCTATACCCAGGGAGACAGCTTGAGACTCTGTCTCAAAAAAAAAAAAAAATACATTTTTTCATTTGATTAATTTTTTTTGTTCCTTCTCTCATTGGTATATAGCTTGGGATAAGCCATTTAAGCAAATATATTTACTTCTGAGGAAACCAAATTAATATTAGTTGTTTATAATGGTCTTGAGAATTGTAAGAAAGTTTCTATCAGCAAAATTAAGTGGTGAGTTGAGATGAATTAGGTAGGCTTGCTGATTTTGATAGCTTCTTATTATTGGAAGAAGAAATTCTTGTGTGCTGTTAACATTGCCAGGACTATAATGAAAGTCCATCCAGTTTCTTCTTCTTTTTTTTTTTTGAGACAGCTCTCTCTGTCACCCTAGAGTGCTGTGCTGTTGTAGCTCACAGCACCTCAAATTCTTGGGCTCAAACAATTCTCTTGCCTTAGCTTCCAGAGTAGCTGGGACTACAGGCGCCCACTACAACACCCTACAAATTTTTCTATGTTTAATAGAGCTGGGTTCCCTTGCTCAGGCTGGTCTTAAACTCCTGAGTTCAAGCAATCCCCACCTCAGCCTCCCAGACTGCTAGGATTACAGGTGTGAGCTACCACTCCTGGCCCAGTTTCTTTTTGAGCATGCCTGTGATAGGACTCTCACAATCTTTCAATATACTCTATTTTGGTTTTGAAAACTTTTGTCAAAAAAATTTTTATTATAAAGCCAGGCGCCAGTGGCTCAAGCCTGTGATCCTAGCACTTTAGGAGGCCAAGATGGATGGTTTGCTTGAGCTCAGGAGTTTGAGACCAGCCTGAGCAAGAGCAAGACTCTGTCTCTAAAAATAGTCTGGTGTTGTGGCAAGCGCCTGTAATCCCAGCTACTTGGGAGGCTGAGGCAAGAGAATCGCTTGAGCCCAAGAGTTTGAGGTTGCTATGAGCTGTGGTGTCACTGCACTCTACCAAGGGGATGTCAAAATAAGACTCTATCTCAAAATATAAATAAATAAAATTTATTATAAGAAATTTAGAAAATTGCAGAAATACAGAAAAGTAGATAGAGTCACAATAATAAACTCCTATGTACCCATCACCAACTTCAACAATTATCAGCTCATGGCCAGTCTTTCTATTTTCTTTTTCTTTTTGCAGTTTTTGGCCAGGGCTGGGTTTGAACCTGGGGCTGGCGCCCTATTCCTTTGAACCACAGACACTGCCCTCATGGACAGTCGTACTTCATTTATACTTCTGCTCACTTCTCTCTTCTCCTTATTATTCCCATTTTATTTATTTATTTTTTAGAGGCAGAGTCTCACTTTATCACCCTCAGTAGAGTGCAGTGGCGTTACAGCTCACAGCAACCTCCAGCTCTTGGGCTTAGGCGATTCTCTCACCTCAGCCTCCTGAGTAGCTGGGACTAATGGAATGATGTATTTAATTATAACTGCAACTGAAACTCAAATTTTTACATTCTCAGGAGCTTATTGTGGTTGTCATATAAGTTCTCTTTTAAAAAACATAAAGATAACCATAGCCAGGTGTGGTGGTGCACACCTGTAGTTCCAGCTACTTGGGAGGCTGAAGTAGAAGGATCACTTGAGCCCTGTGAATGATGATCGTGCCATTATACTCTAGCCTGAGTGACAGGATGAGACCCTATCTTGGAAAAAAAAATTAAAAAAAGCAAAAAACCCCACAATGATGTTTCATATCCTTAAAAATTAACTACAATTTGTGGCTGGGCATGGTGGCTCACACCTGTAATCCTAGCACTCTGCAAGGCTGAAGTGGGAGGATCCTTTCAACTCAGGAGTGGCTGAGCAAAGTGAGACCCTGGCTCTATAAAAAGTAGAAAAATTCACCAGGTATAGTGGTGCACATACCTGTAGTCCCAGCTCTTCCGAGGCTGAGGCAGTATGATTGTTTGAGTTCAGGAGTTTGGAGTTGCTGTGAACTAGGTTGATGTTCAGGAGACAGAACTAGACTCCACCTTAAAACAAAAACAAAAACCTAACTATAATTATTATTATTTTTAAGATAGAGTCTCGGCTCGGCTCGTATAGCTCAACCGGCTAAGGCGCCAGCCACGTACAC
>NW_003852433.1:15372536-15374304 GCF_000181295.1 Otolemur garnettii
GCCACAACGCCTGGCTATTTTTTTGGTTGCAGCCATCACTGTTGTTTGGCGGCCTGGGTTGGATTCGAACCCGCCACCTTAGGTGTAGGTGGCTGGTGCCTTAGCCACTTGAGCCACAGGCGCCGAGCCACTATAATTCTTTAGTACAATTAAGTATACTGGCAGTGTTCAAGCTTCTGATAATCTTATTATTGTCTTGATTATTAAAGGGGTTGTTTGTGCCAAGATCTAAATAAGGCATACACAATGAGAGTGGTTGCTGTCTTTTAAACTATAAGCCTCACTCCTCTCCTCTCCACCCCACACTTACTGCCTAGAATCTTTTTTGCTGAAGAAACTTGGTTCTCTGTCATGTGGAGTTTTCTACAGATTTTGCTTACTGAATTTCCATGGTATAGTTCAACGTGTCTTCTCTGCTTCCTTTTTTTTTCTCTCTCTGTTTCCTATAAATTCACATTTGAATCTCTAGACCATGATTTATTTATTTACTTATTTTTTTGGAGACAGATCTCACTTTGTTGTCCTTGATAGAGTGCCATGACATCACAGCTCACAGCAACCTCAAACTCTTGGGCTTAAGCAGTTCTCTTGCCTCAGCCTCCCATGTAGCTGGGACTACAGGTGTCCACTACAACTGGGACTACAACACCCAGCTTTTTTTTTTTTTTTAAGAGATTGAGGTCTCACTCTGACTTAGGCTAGTCAAGAGCTCCTGAACTCAATGCATCTGCCTTGGCCTCCCAGAGTGCTAGGATTATAGGCTTGAACCACCTTGCCCGGCCTCTAGACCATGCCTTGATCAGATTCAGGTTTAATTTTTTTGGTAAGACTCTCTCATGTGTGGAGGTGTATATCATCATCAGTAAGCATATAATGTTTGCTTGTTGCTTATCTCCTTTTTTTTTTTTTTTTTTTTTGAGACCAGAGTCTCTGTCACCAGGGTAAAGTGCAGTGGTGTCATCCTAGCTCACTGCAGCCTCAAACAGCTGGGCTCAAGTGATGCTTCTACCTCAACCTCCCAAGTACCTGGGTCTATAGGAGCATGCCACATGCCTGGGTAATTTTTCTATTTGTTTTTTCTTTTTAGTAGAGATGGAGTCTTGCTCTTGCTCAGGCTGGTCTGAAACTCCTGAGCTCAAGCAATTCTCCCACCACAGCTTTCCAGAGTGCTAGGATTAATAGGCCTGAGCCACTGGGCCCATCCAGCCTACTTGTCTTTTATTGTGATGTTTGCAACTGCTAAAGCTCAACGACTAGTGTTAAATCATTAGAGATTGCAAAATAGTAATAATCTGCCATTTATTCACTTACTAGTTGCATTTTTTATGTGAAGAGAAGTTTTTTCTCATCTACTGTTTGATTACCTCGGTGTAGAGTTCGTTTTAGAAAAGCAGGATAAATGTTTAAATCTCTCCTTATATTAACCAATCTTTTATTTTATTTTATTTTATTTTATTTTTGAGGCAGTGTTTCAAGCTGTTGCCCTGGGTAGAGTGCCATAGCGTCTTAGCTCGCAGCAACCTCTAATTCTTGGGCTCAAGTGTTCCTCTTGCCTCAGTTTTTCTATTTTGGTAGAGATGGGGTCTTGCTTTTGTTCAGGCTGGTCTTAAACTTATGAGCTCAAGCAATCCACCCACCTTGGCTTCCCAGAGTGATAGGATTACAGGCATGAGCCACCGTGCCCAGCCATATTAACCAGTCTTCAAAATAATTGAGTTGTTTTGCTAACATCCTCCAGTGATGATATTGATTTTCCTTTTTTTTTTTT
>NW_003852433.1:15375410-15376545 GCF_000181295.1 Otolemur garnettii
GTCTCAAAAAAAAAAAAAAAAAAAAGATGCTCAACATCATTAGCCACCAGGGAAATGCAAGTCAAAGTCAAAACTACATGAAGACATCACTTCATAGATCAGGATGGCTACAACAGAAAAAACATAATAACAAGTGGTACCAGTGATGTGGAGAAACTGGAATCTTCATACTTGCTGGTAGTAACATAAAATGGTGCGGCCTCCTTGGAATCCAGTTTAGCATTTCCCCTAGATGGTAAACATAGAGTTAACATATGACTTAGCAGTTCCATTCCTAGGTATTTATACAACAGGGATGGAAAGATATGTCTGTGCAACCTGTACATGAATATTCATAGCAACACTATTCATAATAGTTAAAAAGTAGTAATAACTCAAATGTCCATCAAATGATAAATGAATAAAATGTAGTCTTACTGAGCAATAAAAAGGAGTGAAGTACTGACACATGCTCATATGGATGAACTTTGAAGACATGATTCCACATGAAAGAGGCCAGTTACAAAATGCCACATACAGTATCATTCCGTTTATATGACATGTAAAGGATAGGAAAATCTGTAGAGACTGAAAGTAGATTGATAGTTACCTAGGGCCAGGAGAGTTGGGAAAAGTGGAAAGTGACTACTAATGGGTTCAGGGGTTTTTTTGAGGGTGATGAAAATGTTCTAAAATGTGAGTATATTAAAGGCCATTGAATTATACACTTGAAGTAGGTGAATTTATATGTAAATTGTAATACAATAAGCCTTTAATAAAGATTATATAGACTTTTTTCAAAAAGGACCACTTAGAATCACTCAGGGAACTTGTAAATGTTGGTTCTAGGGCAAGATCCTAGACATCTGGAAATTATCTTTAGAGGTGGATCCCAGAAATCTTTACATAAAGTAAGCACATCCAGGGATGCTGACACACTGAATTAAATATTTTCTGATTTCTGCATTGTGCCGTGCATACCAGTAACTTAATATTTCTGCATCTGGAGTAATAGAGAATAGGTGTTCCTCTTCGGCATGATGACCTTTCCGTCTTTTGAAGGCAGATCCCCCTTCCAACTCATTTTTTGCAGCCCACACATCTCCAATTTCTGAACCATTTTTCTTTTCTTTTCTTTTTTTTTTTTTTTTTTTTA
>NW_003852433.1:15376656-15380751 GCF_000181295.1 Otolemur garnettii
TATTATTATTTATAAGTCAAATTTGATGAGGTGCTCATTGTTGTTTGGCGGCCCGGGCTGGATTCGAACCCACCACCTTAGGTGTATGTGGCTGGCGCCTTAGCCGCTTGAGCCACAGGCGCTGAGCCCCGAACCATTTTTCATGTGACATAATTTCCACATTAGTCAAATCCCCTTCTGGACACACTCTAGTCTGTTAATGACTTCTTTTTTTTGTTTTTTTGAGACAGTGTCTCACTATGTTGCCCTGGGTAGAGTGCCATAGCATCATAGCTCACAGCAATCTCCAACTCTTGGGCTTAAGCAATTCTCTTGCCTTAGCCTCACAAGTAGCTGGGACCACAGGCGCCCTCCACAGCACCCAGCTATTTTTTGGTTGCAGCCATCATTGTTGTTTGGTGGGCCCGGGCTGGATTTGAACCCGCCAGTTCAGGTGTATGTGGCTGGCGCCTTAGCCTCTTGAGCCAGGTGCCAAGCCTCTCCCAGCTTTTATTTAGTCAAGTCTTACTTCTTGTAGGGTGATTAGGAAAAATTTTCTTTCTTGGGGGTGACCTGGTCTAAAACATGGCAGTTGTATCTTTAATGTCCTAACAATTGTTTAGCTTTTTCAGAGCACTCCCTGTACATTATCTCCTTTGATTTTAACAACCATGTAAAATGGAAGCAGGTGTTACCCTGGTTTTATAGATGTATTATAGAAACAGCAGATTGAGAGAGCTTAAGTAAAAATGCCTGAGAAGAGAAACAATTATTTGCAAAGACTGGCACCAGTTCTCCCAACTCAGTGGTTTGAAACTGGCTGCACAATTGTGTTCACCTGTGGAGCTTAAAAAAAAATTCCTTCTTCAGTTTGTTATAGTTTTGTATTAAAAATTTTCAACAGTGCTTTTTCTTTCTTTTTTTATACCAGCAAGAATAATCTTGGACCTAATGATTTTCTTACTGCAATATATGCTAAGCTAAGACAACCATATCGTACTATGGGAGTCTTTACATTATGTAAAGCAACCAAGGGATAAAGTTAGTCTTTGCAGAAATTTTGCAGAAATATCTTTTTTTCTCTAAATACTCCTGATAATAAAAATTATAATAGTATTCAAAACATTTTTAGGAGTTTATTCCTACATCTTTCTCTAGATTTTATTCTTTTGCTTAGTAAGCATAGGACAATGATGTATATTGGCTTTGTCAAGATATTATGTTGATGAAAAAATGGTTTTGTAATATGGAGAAAATTTTAAATTTAGATGCCTCAGATTAACTTTGAAGAGCCACTCTGACACCACTCTCTACATTTCGTTTATGTACTTCATTTATTAAAAACTAATCCATATGTTCTTATTAAAGCAGTTAAAACATTTTTCCTTATACTTTATAGCTGACTTTTTTTTTTTTTTTTTGAGACAGGTGTCTCATTCTCTCACCTTGGCGTTCAGTGCCGTGGTGTCATCGTAGCTCACAGCAACCTCAAACTCTTGGGCTCAAGCAATCCTTGTGCCTCAGCTTCCCAAGTGGCTGGGAATACAGGCACCTGCCACAACAGCCAGCTAATTTTTTCTATTTTAGTAGAGATGGAGTCTCACTCTTGCTCAGGCTGGTCTTAAACTCCTAAGCACGCAATCTACCTGCCTCGGCCTCCTAGAGTGCTAGGATTATAGGTGTGAGCCACCGAGCTCAGCCTATAGCTGACATTCTGATAGAATGATGTTTAGAATACTATGAAAGCACAGAGAAGCTGTTCTGGAAAGGGAAGGAGTAATCAGTGTTTCACAAAGTAGGCAATGATGGAGCGGAGCTGAATTTTGAAAGGTAGAATTTCAAAAAGATAGAATTTCACTGAGTAGGGTGGACATTCAGGCACCAATAGCAAGGAGATGGAAAAATTGGATCTTGGTCATTGGGTCAGCACAAAAGATTAAAACTGGGCAGGGGCAGGACAAAATGGACTTTCATTATGTATCCTCACAATTCTGAAAATCCTGCTATCAATAGCAGTGGTATGAAGATCTGGGAAAATCACCATGTGCTGGAGAAAGTTTTACAGGGTTTAGCCAAAACTAAATAATCTAGTGACAATTCAGGGTCTGTTTCAGTTTTGGCATCAAGCTAAAGGTTTAAAACTCATGAATTAAAGTGTGGAATTTAATGTCATGGCCATCAGTTAGGTTTTAGACCCTGTTAAAAAATAGGTTGCTGCCTTATACATGAGGGAAAAAAAAAAGAAAAACTGGACATCCTACCACCCAAATAAAGAGATATTGAAAATGAGTTTGAATTAACATATATTTCCAAGACTGCATAAAGTCATGCAACTTCAAGGTCTAATTTAAGTGATTTTTTTTTCATCACCCCGGACCCCCTACCCCCGGTCCTAATTTAAGTGATTTTTTTTATAGAGAGGCTAAAGTGTAATGACAATCAGATCATAGCTCACTGCAGCCTTCAACTCCTGGGCTCAAGTGATCCTCCTGCTTCAGCTTAGTAGGTGGGACTACCGGCACGTGCTACCACACCCAGCTGATTATTTTCTGTAGAGATAGGGTTTTACTATATTGCTCAGACTGGTCTTAAACTCCTGACCTCAAGCAATCCTTCTATCTTGGTCTTTCAAAGTGCTGGGATCATAGGCATGAGCCACTGTGCCTGGCCAATAAGTGATCCATTCTTTTTTTTTTCCTTAAGTCTTCCATTCTTGATTTGGGCTTCACTGTTATTAGAGGTAGAATTCTACCCTTCTGTCCTGATTTGTTTACTTGGTTCACATGAGGTCTTTCTAATTTTCTTAGGTTGCAATATGTACTTCTACTTGGTCATGATTGCTATCTTCATGACATGAAAAATGTTAGAAAAATCTGTAGAAAGGTTTAAGATTCTGTTCTGACATTTGAGAGATTTCAGTATTCTGCCTTTACTTAAGAGTTTTGTGTTGAGGTTGCTAGTCTGGCCAGTTGACCTGCTTTGAAATAATACAAGTATAAATTCCTTTTATGCTGACAGTTTTGTGTAATGAATTGAATCTTGCGATGTCCCATAGTAGGGACTGTAGTTGTATAATTCATCTTTGTGGACCTTGAGTAACCCTGAGTTTTAAACACCATTTCCTTTTGGAAATCGAAAGATTTTATTGTTCATTGATAGTTCCCAATATCTACACTGTCTTTCCCATCCTTCCACCCTTTCTTTCCTCCTAACCAAGAGCATAATCAGCTCTACATTACTTGAAATAAACTGGTGCCAAAGTACAACAGATGGGATCAGTGAACTGATTTAAGAAAGCCATTTCCTAAGGTATTTGTGATTATTATTCATTGTCAGATAGATCCTCTACATTTTATTTTATTTTATTTTGTATACTTATTTATTTATTTTTTGAGACAGAGTCTCTTTCTATCACCTTTGGTAGAGTGCTGTGGCATCACAGCTCACAGCAACCTCCAACTCCTGGGCTTAGGCGATTCTCCTACCTCAGCCTCCTGAGTACCTGGGACTACAGGTGCCAGCCACGATGCCTGGCTATTTTTTGTTGCAGTTTGGCTGGGGCCAGGTTTGAACCTGCCACCCTCGGTATATGGGGCCAGTGTCCTACCCACCAAGCTGTAGGTGCCACCCTATCTTCTAAAATTTTAAATGTATCGATTGTGTCACCTTTGTTTGACTGCCAGTTATTTAAAGATACCAGCCATTTGCTTGGGAAAAATATCAGCTATAGTCATGACTGCTTTTCTTATATATCATTGATGTATCCTGTTATCAACCTCTTCCTTTTTTAAACAGAGAAAAGAAAAAAACACTGATATTTTTATTATCACAAACACCAATGAAATTTCAAAATTGAACAAGTATGTTTTATGGAGTCCTAATTAGAAGGCATATGCAATTTTTGTACTGCTTTTTATGGTCTTGTGGTTTTAATTATCTTTTATTTATTATATAGTATTCTTTTTCTATGTTATAATTTAATAAAACATTCCCCATTTGAATATTAAGATTGCTTCTACTTTTTTCACTGTAATAAATAAGACTGCAATGAACATCTCGGCGTACTTCTTTTATTTATTTATTTATTTATTTAATTTTTTTTTTTTTTGAGACAGA
>NW_003852433.1:15380966-15383440 GCF_000181295.1 Otolemur garnettii
CCTTAGCCGCTTGAGCCACAGGTGCTGAGCCTTTTTTTTTTTTTTTCTTTTTTTTGAGACAGAGTCTTACTCTGTTACCTTGGCTAGAGCACAGTGGTATTATCACAGCTCACTGCAACCTCAAACTTCTCGGCTCAAGTGATCCAACTCCCAAGTAGCTGGAACTATAGGCCTATGCCATTCACACCCAGCTAATTTTTCTATTTCCTTTTTTTTGAGACAGAGTCTCAAGCTGTTGCCCTGGGTAGAGTGATGTGGCATCACAGCTCACAGCAACCTCAAACTCTTGGGTTTAAGTGATTCTCTTGCCTCAGCCTCCCAAGTAGTTGGGACTACAGGCACCCACCACAACACCTGGCTATTTTTGTTGTTGTTGTTGTTGTTGCAGTTATCATTGTTTTAGGAGGCCGTGGTTGGAACCTACCAGCCTCAGTGTATGTGGCCAGCATCCTACCCTAATTTTTCTATTTTTAATAGAGATGGGGTCTTGCTCTTGCTCAGGTTGATCTCGAACTCCTGCTCTCACTCAATCCTCCTGCCTCTGCCTCCCAAAGTGCTGGCATTACAGGCATGAGCCATAGTGCCTTCCTTGGTGTATTTCTTACTTCTAGAATATTGCTTTAGGACAAATTCTTAGGACTAGAACTTCTCTTTCTTTCAGAAGTATGCTCAGATATAAGAAAAGGTAATTTTAGCTTCTTAATTGACCCTTTTCGAGAATTATCACTCTGCTATTCTGAACTAAGCAGATGGAAAGTGATATTTATACTTAAGGGATTATAATAGTTTATGCCCAAATCCTTGGGTCTACACTTTTCTGCTAATGATTAGCCTAGTTAAGGCCCTTCTTTATATGTATATATAATATTCTCTACCACTTCAAAAGCTTCTATCTGCTCATCCTCACTCCCACATTTACTTGAAATACAGATTGGCATTTCACATTTCACATCATGACTGGCTGGTATATGTTCTCTAGTATTTTTCTAGTTAGAAAATGGAAATAAATTGGTTAAAATGGTCTGATCTTCTATTCTTATATCAAATATTGGAGTCTTGTTCAAACCCAGATTTGGCTAGCAAAGAATATTTTGCCTGCCTTCTGTTAAACTTTCCAGAATGATTCATGTTGTCTTAGCTTAAAAGCACATATGTTATATATGATAACAAAAATTACATTAAGGCTGTGAGTTACTTTGAAAGTCACTCCCTTAATTGGGGCGGACTTCAGCACTATCACCAAAGTACAGTTAGTAACCCTTCTGATTAAGGATGACAGGGATCTTCCCTTTTCTTTAAATAGCTTTCCCTTTTTTAAAGGGAAAAACATTAAATTTCTAATGACATTTTGGTCAAGAGCAATGGTTTTATATGATGATCTGAGGCAAATCATTTAATATTCATAAGTACCAGAATAGATCCTCCATAGCCGACTTACTAAAAACCAAAAGTATGTCTTTATAAAATGATTTTAGGCCATGACCTTCAAACTTTAGAATTCTAAAGAGCAGCAGCATAGCAGACAGTTCTGAGTTTTTATAAGGGGCCATTGAAATGGATAATGCTGAGTAGTCTAATGGCTTTCTGAAAGCACAGTGCACTTTAGATACTGCTAAATCAATAAACATAACAGTCATTTAAGTGTGTGTATTATATAATATTTGGTTAATTATAACAAAAACCCTCTCAGAATATTTGCCTTTTAAGTGAAATGCTAAATATAACCGAAGTACTTGTAAAAATAGAATGACCAGAAAAATGCAGAATATATTACATGGGTTTTTAAAGCTATATTAAGTTAATATTGGCAGTTAGCTACAGATTCTGTCATACATATTATTTTATGTACCATGAAGTATCGTATTTCAGAAGCATTTGTGTTTGAGATTAGTAATAAAAATACATAGTTCAGTTTTGTTATTGAATTGTTCTTCAATTCATGAGTTCAATAAAAGCCTATACTGAATTTTTTAGTAGTTGCTTCATATAGCATAAGTGTACCGTAAGTAAAATGTATGTGGCACATGTATATGTTTTATGTGAAAAAGTAGTATTGGGTAGAAGAAATAACAAAATCAATATTGGAAACCTTTTTAAAGAATGCTTCAAAATTTCTTATTTGTTTAGATGTTCATAACTGGGAAGATGATCAAATTTAAAATTTTATGATTTTTCACATCATTGAAAGATATTTCAGTATTCTTTGTTTATTGATTGTGGTGGTGGAGTCTGGTTATTGATTTTTTGGGGGAGGGATGATGCTAAAGAAAGGAGAAAAATATGCAGTGTAACTTTCTTGGGTGTGTTTACAGCTTCAAAGGAGGTGGTTGACCTTGAAATGTGATCATTTTTTGAGGAACTTGAGTTTATCTGCTGCTGTCTTTTTTTTTTTTTTTTTTTTTTTTTTTGAGACGGAGCCTCAAGCTGTCCCCCTGGGTAGAGTGCCATGGCATCACGCTCACAGCAACCTCCAA
>NW_003852433.1:15384380-15385843 GCF_000181295.1 Otolemur garnettii
GGGTCCGGGCTGGGGATTCGAACCTGCCACCTTAGGTGTACGTGGCTGGCGCCTTAGCCGGTTGAGCTATAGGCGCCGAGCCGGTCTTATTTTTAATAATCCAATTTTTTACATAGCTTTACCTAATGATATCTAATTGAATACAACTATACCATGGTTGGAACTTTCCCGTTTTATTTATTTTTTAAATTTTTTTATAGTAAAATAGACTGTTTGGGGAAGGTATATAGTTCTATGAATTTTAACACATGTATCAATTCATGTAACCACCACCACAACTGGAATACAGAACATTTCCTTCATCCCCTAAAACTTTTTCATACTATTCCCATGTAGTCATGACTTATCCTTGCCCCATACTTTGGCAACCACCGAGATGTTCTCCATCACTATGGTTTTTTTCCCAGAATGTCATAGACAAAATCGCACAGAACATAACCTTTTGAAATTTGCTTCTTTCACGCAACAAAATACCATTAGAAAGTCATTGAAGTACTTGTGTTCATCGATAATTATTTCTATTTTTGCTGTTGGTTGAAATTCTATGATATTTGTATATTATTTCTGATCTGAGAGATAAGCTAGTACTGAATTTTGAATTGGTTATCTTTAAACCTTGAACATTTTTCATCTCAGTTAAAGAAGATAGTAAATATTTTGAACGGGAATTTTTGTCTGTATTTTCAGTTTTATTATAAAAGTGCACTTTCACCAGTTATCTTTAAGTCATCTGGTGACTCTACCTGCTGTTCAGCACTTGCTCTTGAGCAGCTTTCTTTGCTTTTACCATCTCAACGAGTTCCTTGTGTCATTTCATGTGGTCTTTCTTTGTTCTGCCAGGCACTGCTTCTGCTATTTCCTCCCATCTTTCAGGTGTATTTATTGGGTATGTTTTCAAAGCTTGTAGAAAAGCTTCTGTTCTTCTGTTGTTTGAGGGGGGTGGAGTGTGTGCATGGACCTTCAAATCGTTGTGAAGGTTTTTCATTGTTCAGCTTGAGGCATCGCTCTATGTTTTTTTAAAAATTTATCAAAAAGCCTTTTTGTTTATGTCATCTTTTAGATGAGGGTCAAGTGTTTGAAGACTCTTTGCTTGGCCAGTAACATCTTCGGTGGTTGTCTTGATTCCAGAAGCAGAATATATGTTCATGTAGTGAGCAGTAAGATCTTGAATTTATTCTGGCAGGGAGGAGATTCACAGCTCTAACTAGTAATTGCAGATCATCTTCTGACCGATTTTTACTGCCATTTCCTCCACTAGTTGATTTCTTTGCATTGTTAGATGCTTGTCACATATGAGCCTCCTATTTTTCTTTTCTAATTTGCTCATTTATTCCTTTTTATTTCCTTTCTTTCTTTTTCTTTTTTTCTTTTTTTTTTTTTTTGAGACAGAGCCTCAAACTGTCGCCCTGGGTAGAGTGCTTTGGCATCACAGCTCACAGCAACCTCCACCTCCTGGGCTTAAG
>NW_003852433.1:15385884-15387071 GCF_000181295.1 Otolemur garnettii
CTGCCTCAGCCTCCCAAGTAGCTGGGACTACAGGCACCCACCACAACGCCTGGCTACTTTTTGGTTGTAGTTGTCATTGCTGTTTTGGCAGGTCCAGGCTGGATTCGAACCCACCAGCTCTGGTGTACTAATACCTTAGCTGCTTGACACAGGCACTGAGCCTCTTTCTTTTCTTCTCTTCTCTTTCCCTTCCTCTTTCTCTTTCTCTTCTTCCTTCCTTCCTTCTTTTTCTCTTTCTTCTCTCTTTTTTTTTGTTTTTTTGAAACAGAGTCTCACTTTGTCATTCCCGGTAGAGTACAGTGGCATTATAGCTCACAGAAACCTCAAACTCTTGGGCTCAAAGGATCCTCTTGCCTCAGCTTCCCAAGTAGCTGGAACTATAGGCTCCTGCCACAATGCCCAGCTAGTTTTTCTATTTTAGTAGAGCTGTGGGTCTCACTCTTGTTCAGGCTAGTCTTGAACTTCTGACATTAAGTCATCCACCCGCCTCGGCCCCGCAGAGTGCTAGGATTACAGGCATGAGTCACTGTGCCCAGCTTAATTTGCTCATTTATTTCATCTGCTTTTCCAGAGCAGGCATTCCTACTTCTTTTGTGATGATGTGAATGTTTTATTCAAGTACCATAAGCTGATTACAAAGTTTTTCTACTTCCATTATTTTAACCCACTGTGCCTCATTGTCAGAAAAGTGATTCCAGGTCTTGTATGAATTTTTAAGTTTTTGCCTTTTTTTATTTATTTTTTTTTTATTTTTGAGACAGAGCCTCAAGCTGTTGCCCTGGGTAGAGAGCTTTGGCATCACAGCTCACAGCAACCGCCAACTCCTCATGCCCTGAGGCAAGAGAATCACTTAAGCCCAGGAGCTGGGACTACAGGTGCCCGCCACAATGCCTGGCTATTTTGTTGTTGTAGTTGTCATTGTTGTTTGGCAGGCCCAGGCTGGATTTGAACCCATCAGCTCTGGTGTATGTGGCTGGTGCCTTAGCTGCTTGAGTTACAGGTGCCAAGACTGTTTTTTTTTTAAAGAATGGGGTCTTGGCTCGGCGCTTGTGGCTCAAGCGGCTAAGGCGCCAGCCACATACACCTAAGGTGGCGGGTTCGAATCCCCAGCCTGGGCCCGTCAAACAACAATGATGGCTGCAACCAAAAAAATGGCCGGGCGTTGTGGCGGATGCCTGTAGTTCCAG
>NW_003852433.1:15388536-15400647 GCF_000181295.1 Otolemur garnettii
TGGCATCATAGCTCACAGCAACCGCAAATTCTTGGGCTTAAGCGATTCTCTTGCCTTAGCCTCCCAAGTAGCTGGGACTACAGGTGCCCACAAATGCCCAACTATTTTTTTTTTTTTTTTAGAAATGAAGTCTCGCTCTGGCTCAGGATGGTCTTGAACCTGTGAGCTGAGGCAATCTGCCCACCTCAGCCTCCCAGAGTACTAGGATTACATGCATGAACCACTGCCGTAGCCAAGATTTAATGGTTTTATTGTTCCCCTGCTGTTGAAAATCTAGAGGAGGCCTCCAGTTAATTGTGTGTTTTGGCAAGAAAACAGTAGTAATTTTATGAATATGAATTGGATAAATTTATACGCTGTCACAAATAGAAATAATGGGTTAACAGTAGTAAGAATGGCGTGTGCTACAAAATCAAAGAACAACAAATAGTTTATCATTTATTAGTAGGTATATTGTTTTGTTTTGTTTTTCCTTTTTGAAACAAGATCTCATAGTCTGGAGTGTAGTGGCCCAATCATAGCTCATGGTAACCTAGAACTCCTGGGCTCAAGCAGTCCTTCTATTTTAGCCTCTTAAGTTCCGGGTACTACCAGCATGTGTTACCAGCTAATTTTTAAAATTTTTGTAGAAATAGGGTTTTGTATTTTGCCCAGGCTGGTCTTGAACTCCTGGCTTCAAGTGATCCTCTCACCTCAGCCTCCCAAAGTACTGAGATTACTAGTGTGAGCCATTGTGCTTGACCTATATTAAGTTTTGAAGAACAAAGAAAACTTTGCTCAATTTTCTTTGATAATCCACCTAGTAATACAAGTCAGAGAATTACATTTGTAACTCAAGATCATTTGCTAAAGTTTTAGACTTCTGGCTCGGTGCCTGTAGCTCAGTGAGTAAGATGCTGGCCACATACACCAAGGCTGGTGAGTTTGAGCCTGGGCCTGCTAAACAACAATGACAACTGCAATGGAAGAATAGCCCAACACTGTGGCAGGCACCTGTAGTCCCAGCTACTTGGGAGGCTAAGGCAAGATAATCGCTTAAGCCCAAGAGTTGGAGGTTGCTGTGAGCTGTGATGCCACTGCACTCTACCAAGGTAGACTCTGATTCAAAAGAAATAAATAAATAAAAAGATTTATACTTCCATTTTCTTTCTTTCTTTCTTTCTTTTTTTTTTTTTTTGAGACGTAATCTCACTATGTCACACTTGGTAGAGTGCCATGGTGTCCAGCTCACAGCAGCCTCAAACTCTTGGGCTAAAACCATTCTTTTGCTTCAGCCTCCCAAGTAGCTGGGACTACAGGCGCCCACCACAATACCCAGCTATTTTTTGTTGCAGTTGTCATTGTTGTTTATCTGGCCTGGACTGGGTTTGAACCTGCTACCCTCGGTATATGTGGCTAGTGTTGTAATCACTATGCTACGGATGCCAAACCTATACTTCCATTTTTAAAATAAATTACTTGGATTAATTTCTGACTTTCATACTTAACTATATTATTTTATGATTTGAGTTCTTTCAATTAGGTCTAATCCCCATTTTATTTATTTATTTATTTTGAGACAGAGCCTCAAGCTCTCCTCCTGGGTAGAGTGCTGTGGCATCACAGCTCACAGCAACCTCCAACTCCTGGGCTCAAGCGAGTCTCCTGCCTCAGCCTCCCAAGTAGCTGGGACCACAGGCACCCACCACAATGCCTGGCTATTTTTTGGTTGCAGCCGTCATTGTTGTTTGGCGGGTCCAGGCTGGGGATTTGAACCCACCACCTTAGGTGTACGTGGCTGGCGCCTTAGCCACTTGAGCCACAGGTGCCGAGCCTAATCCCCATTTTAATAGGAACATTAGCAGAAAAGCCAAACAGGGAAAATCTCTGTCAGTAAAGAATGGCTTTGCATTCTATTTGGTTATAATTAAAATAATTTTTCATGTGGACTGTTTTGGGATATCATTAAAGATATTTGCCTCTGTAGATTAAAAGCAATACATACCCACTCCTCTCTTGTCTTTCTCCTTAGATTTTAACATTTGAGACCAAGAACCCGTCGGAATTAGCAGAACGCTTGCGCTCTGTGTGTGGGAATCAGAGCAATGCCTATGCCCGCCTGCTAGAATACCGCCTGAATGCCTTGCGAGGACTGTGGAATGCCCAGCGCCAGCTGGCCTTGGAAGAACAGCACGAAAGGGAAAGTTCGGGTGATGAGGAAACTTTGGCTTTGCTCAAACGCCAGGGCTTGTTGCAGCAACCCGAGCAAGCGCCCTTTACATCAAGGATGGGGCTCCTGCTGGTCTTCCCCCTTATTCAATCCCAGAGTAGAACAGACCCCTCTCTCTGTAACATAACTGCTGAGGTGCTATTGAACTGCCTTCGCGACTGCCAGCCTTTGAGTTTAACCAAGGAGCCTGCTGACTGTCTCAATGGAATTGAAACTTTGCTGTGCTCTTGGTTAGAGGAGACTTCTGACATAGGCCGACACATCCCACATAAGCAAAAAGAAAATGCTGCTGCTGCCCTGGTGGCTTTGGCCTGTGCCAGGTAAGGAAAATAGGATGTCCCATTTGATGAGCTTGTGACCACTACTAGGTAGATTGGGTGAGTAAGTAAGAGGTCAAGTATATTTGATAGAAATCTTACCATTCAGAAGTCCTTCTTTGTTTTCAGTATTGAATTTCACAGCTTTGACAATGCATAAGATGCTTTTACCAAAACTTGGCACCAGGCACCTGAGCCAGAACCCAAGTTCAGGTTTTCCCTTTCTGCCATGATAACAGCTGAGAAGGGAGAATCAACCATTGCCATATCAGTTAACCCTTAGTTGGTTAATGTTTTACAGTAGGTATTTTGTCTTTATTTCTTCTGGGAGGATGACTCAGATCTTTAGAACTTTTCATTTTTTTCTGGATATTATGTCTGTATTTCTTCTGGGAGGATGACTCAAGATCTATAGAACTTTTAATTTTTTTCTAGATATTATGTCTGTATTTCTTCTGGAAGGATGGCTTAAGATCTGTAGAAATTTTAATTTTTTTCGTATCTGTTTCAAAGAAGTGCATCCATAAGCTAGTAGATTATTACTCACATGGACTCATAACCCTGAGTCACAAATTATATTTCTGGACTTGCTTTCATCAATTTAATCGAAAGATCTCTCAGTATATATCCAGATTTAATAGGGTGCTGTCCTTCATGTGTAAGTTGATGTCACAGATCTACTGTCAGCAGAAAATGTGCTTGGAGTTGCTTTTCCAGGAAAGGATTTGTACATTCTTCCACCCAGTGACCTATGTGATCACTGGTGTCTACTTGTGAGAAAGAAGGTTCATTACTCATGTTTTCCTCAAAGCTAATTGTCTAGAAACCAATTAGGACCACTGTCTGACAAATTAATGTCACTAACTGTTCTTCTTCCTTAGAATTTTTTCTTTAGTTGGCATCTTCTTTTTTTTAGCCACATCCATGTGGGGAAATTCTTCCTGGAGAATTATGTTCTTAGATATAAGGCTTCTTCTCCTGTTTTCTCTTTATGGTTTTGAGTTTTACCCTCAAATGATCGAATCTTAAGGTTTTGGTGTTTTGTTTTGTTTTTTTAAGGCCAAATGGCATCAATATTTATTGTCAGTTTCTTTGTCCTGACCAAACTCTCACAGCCTAGTGTTAGATCCCCCAAAACTAGTTTGTGGATGCTGATGTGTGCTTAATTCTGGAGCTATTATTCAGTGGTGCTGAAGTAAGTTTTCCTGTAAAGGCTTTTTTTTTTTTGAGACAGAGCCTCAAGCTGTCCCCCTGGGTAGAGTGCCGTGGCATCACAGCTCACAGCAACCTCCAACTCCTGGGCTCAAGCGAGTCTCCTGCCTCCGCCTCCCAAGTAGCTGGGACCACAGGCGCCCGCCACAACGCCTGGCTATTTTTTGGTTGCAGCCGTCATTGTTGTTTGGCGGGTCCAGGCTGGGGATTCGAACCCGCCACCTTAGGTGTACGTGGCTGACGCCTTAGCTGGTTGAGCTATAGGCGCCGAGCCTGTAAAGGCTTTTTATTGGATTGATTTATTTTCTGCATATGCAAAAGAATTTCAAGTCCTAGATCTGTTAGTGTGAAAATTTCATTTTGAGAAAATTTTATTTTACATTGTACTATCTTTAGACAGATTTAGGATCGTAGGAATAATCAACTCTTTAGTTTCAGTTGGTTCATAAAATTCATGTTTTTATTTTGTACCTAAATTCAATCTATACCACAGACAGTTATTCAAATTGTTTTGTAGGCCGAGTGTGGTGGCTCACGCCTGTAATCCTAGCACTCTGGGTAGATTGCTATAGCTCAGGAGTTTGAAACCAGCCCATGCAAGAGCAAGACCCCGTCTCTAAAAAATAGCCAGGCATTGTGGCAGGCACTTGTAATCCTAGGTGCATGGGAGGCTGAGGCAAGAGGATTGCTTGAGCCAAAAAGTTTGAGATTGCTGTGAGCTGCCACACTCCTGAGGGCAACAAAGTAAGACTCTGTCTTAAAAAAAAGAAAGAAAGAAATTGCTTAAGATTCCAAATTTCAATCAGCAGAAATATTGAAATGGATGTTTTTATTTTTTTGTTGTATTTTTTTAAACAGGGTTCCTACATTTTACTTGCTAATATTTTCATCTTCTTCTGACTTGATTTACCTCAGAAGTCACATGCTTTTTAGGGTTAGATCATCCTAATGATGTTCTTAGGGGCATATTGTTGAACTGTTGAGGTTGATGCTCTCAAGACAAAACAACTCTTCCAGAAAGTTATTATGAAGATGTTTACTCATTTAACCAACTAGTTATTATTGGACATCTCTGATGTACGGGGACCTTGCTAAGTCTTTGAGATATAGTGATTCAAGATCTCTTACCTTATTGAGCTTACAGTTGAATAAACTCAAGGTGCTTCATTCTGCAAAACCTTATTGCTCACTTACCGCATGGAAGGCATTCTTCTAGCAGTAAGCAGGCAGGCAGTCTCTAAATTGCAAAATTTACATTAGAGTGAGGGAGACAGACAGAGAGCGACCAATACATGGAAAAGATCATTTTAGGGAGGTGTATTCACTATCGGAAGAGAAACCAAGATGCTTTGGTAGAGAACTACTGCATGGAGATGGGGGCAGCATTAGCTACAGGTGCCAGGCACGGCCTCACTAAAGAGGTAATACTTGAAGTGAGGACTGGATGATGAGAAAGACCCAGCAGCAGAGAGTTCCATCAGAAAGGAATAGGAAGTGGGAATACTCTGATGTTCATTCTGTGTTTAGGATATCTGAGGGACAGCCAAGTGGGCAGAGTAGCTGGAAGGAGACGATAGCAGGGAAGTAGCAGTCATAAGGTTGGCAGGGTCCAGATCATATAGAGGCTTATGAGCCATGGAAGGAGTATACATTTTACTCTTCATATCTGATTGCATTTGGCAGGTAATAATTCCTTATAGTTGTTGTTGTTGTTTCAAGACAGAATCTCACTCTGTTGCCCCAGGCTAGAGTGCCATTGTGTCATAATCACCCTCGAACTCCTGATCTTGCCTCAGCCTCCTGAGTAGCTGGGACTAAGGCTGCCCATCACCATTCTCGGCTAGTTTTTCTATTTTTAGTAAAGACAGGTTTCCCTCTTACTCAGGCTGGTTTCAAACTTCTGAGTTCAAACAATCTACCCAACTCAGCTTCTCAGAGTGCTAGGATTACAGCTCTAAGCTACCATGCCTGCCCATATAGTTGGTTAATGGTTCTAACTTTCCCAAATGTTAAAGCTTTTGCCTCTTTATTTTAAACTCACTGTCCCCTAGGGAGGTATCCCTATTGGACGGATAAAGAAGCAAAACTCCATAGGAGTTAAGTGACAAGACTGAGACTGTTCAGCTGGCGAATGGCCGGGTTTCAGAACCTGTGTGTCCTGATTCCAACTTGTGCTTTTTTATACTTGATCTGCTGCCTCCCTGCCTTCTACTGTTCTTTTGGTTTTTATTCTTTGAACATTAGAGATAGTGAAAGGGGCAATTAGAGGAAGACTCTAGGCCTCTTTGGTCCTGCTTTAGGTATTCCATTTCTTTTGGGGTTTAGGCATATGATACCCAGCAATTAAAGCCTTGGCTAAGAGAATAAGGCAGTGGGTGAAGTCAGCCCATTTGATACAGGAGATCATTTAGTTCAGGAAGTGTTCTTGTGGTGATTTACTCTTGGGATGTGGCCAGGTAAGTCTTGTGCATCTTAGAAGCAATTTCCTGTAGGTCCTGCTGACCATATTACAAACTTCTCAGAGCCTCAAGCCTTAAGCCTTGGGAACCCAAAGGAATTCAGGTAGTGGTAAGCCCTATCAATATTACAATTATGTGTTTCATAGCAGAAGGATGCAGAATGAACCCCTCTCAACCCAAAGTATTAATTATTTGAATGTATTCCTTTTAGCCATATTTAATGTGATATGGTTTAGTGACCTGTTATTTGAAATGGATGAACTTAACAAAGATTTAAAACTCAAGCTTGGAAATACTGTTAGATTCTAAATATAACATTGTCAAACAAGAAGTCTCTAGACTAGAGGGTAAGGGTAATGAAAACGGTATCCAAAGCACAAGTTCTTTGTGCTTGAGCCTTAAGTTTTGAACTTGGGTGTTAGGGGTCGTTTACCTTTCCAAATGCAAGAAGAACATCTTCATATTATTCATGTTGGTATGGCACCACTCCCATAGTAATTTTTGATAAGAGCCAGTCATCATAGGTAAGAATCAAGTACATTTTGTACGATACATCTTTTGATCAGCAAAAGCAGATGGACACATTTTGGAACCTTCTCATGTGATTAATAAAATTACCTAAATTTTTTTACTTTCAATGTTGATGATTTTCTGCCCTTTCCTTTTATTTTTAGGGGATCATTGAAAACTTTTGTCCATACAGTCCATCTATTACAGAAACAAACTGATCTAGGGTCCCTGCCTGTAGCTGACGTACTGTATAGGTAAGTTGTAACTTTGGATACTAAAAGCTTCTTCCAAACAAGGCAGATTTCTGAATAAAGCCTCTTTTAATAATTAGATTGCTAATTATCAATTAATAATCTTTTTTAAAGAATGGAATCATATTTACCTTCTTAATTAAGAATTCTGTCTCATCTTTCCTTCCTTGAAAGTATTTCTAGACCATATTACTTTTTTCATTCTTTTTAATTTTTGTGTCTTAAAATAATGCAATAGCTTATAATGAAATCTTATAAATTTTGAGATAATATATTAATTAAGGTATAAAGAAAAAAGTGAAAATCATTCATAATTTCATCACCCAAAGATAACTACTTCTAATATTTTGGTACATATATGCTTCCTAATTCCCATTCCTCTCTGTCTCTGTCTTGCTCTTATACACAAGTATATGTGTAAAATATGTATGTTTCGCACACAGATATAATTTTATTATATTTTTATAAGCACTGCTTTGTAATTTTTTTCATTTAAAATTATTGTGAATATTTTTTCAGATGTATATTTGTGTAAAGTAGTATACATCTTAGTTTTAAGATTTTAGTTTGTGGGGCGGCACCCATAGCTCAGTGGGTGGCACCAGCCACATGCACCCAGTCTGGCAGATTCAACCCCGGCCCAGGCCTGCTAAATAACAATGACAACTGCAACAATAACAACAAAAAATAGCTGGGTATATGGCAGGTGCCTGTAGACCCAGCTACTTGAGAGGCTGAGGCAAGAGAATTGCTTAAGTCCGGGAGTTTGGGTTGCTATGAGCTGTGACGCCACGGCACTCTACCCAGGGCAACAGGTTGAGACTCTGTCTCAAAAAAAAAAAAAAATTTTAGTTTGTGCTCTTTGAGGTGGTAGGAATACTTTTAATTCTTGCTGAAATGCATAGTCTCAGTGTCATTGCAATTCTTCTTCCCCCCCTTATAGGCTATTGCTTTTGGAAGGGGGGCCTGGATCCCCCTCCTGTTTGCTTGGGGGCAAGCACATAGTATCTTGGGGGTATGAAGACATGTTGCCTGCTCCAGATAGTAACACTGGCTCTAGTTCTGAAAATAAAGGTAATGTAAAGGTTTTTGTTCTATGATTGATAGTAAGATGTAAATATGATGGTTTTAGATCATTGTGGTAAATGCTTTAAATATAACTCTGTGCGTTCTTTTAAATTAAGAGCCCAAGGTTTCTATATAGTCGGCTCATTGTCTGCTTTATCAGTAAAGGTATAAAGCTGATACTTGGTGAGGTAAGAAAATGGGTAGGCTTTACTATATCACAAGGAAAAGGTATCATCTGGGCACATGGGCTTGGGTATGAAAGCCTTAAGTTGAATTTTTTGTTTGCTAATAGAGTATCAGGTCTTGCTGCTTTATCCCATTTCTTTTAGTAATTCATTGTGTATATTAATGAACCCTCCTCTCCTAAAAGTAAAAAATGAGGAGGTTCAAGGAAGCATGAATCCGTAAGTATTTCCTTTAAATAAAGTAGGCTGGTTTGAAATGTTTTCACATAGGTTTAAAGCATTAAATGTCAGCTTATTATATTATCTCAATAAAAATGGCAAAAGCTCTTAACTAACTTACTAGAGGATTTAGGCCTCTCCATTTGCTTAATAAAATGTACAGGCCAATGCCATGGCCCACTGAACGCACAGGGCTAGTCAGCGCTTCTTGGCATAGCTGTGTACTGCCGCTCCTACCAGCAGAGTTGCATGTTTGCCGAGAGTCAGCCAGCCTTGCTCCCAAACTGGTTTGTTATTTTAATTAGGACTTGTTATTGTGATTATATCATTAAATATTACTTAGGTGATGAAATAGGAATGAAAAAAAAAACACCCAAGGATATTTTTTCCATAAAAATGTTGGATGTTTTAGAAAGACTCGTTCTCTAAGAGACTGGTATTTTTCAGGTGTGGCATTGAGACCCTATTCTGCCTACTCCTTCATTGTCTATCCTCTAAGGGGCAACCCTCAGGGCTTGGAGCAGAATCTAAGCAATAGGCTACCTCAGCCCAGGGGCTGCGCCTTCTCATAGTCCACCACCTTTTCTGGACAGTTGCATGAGAGTGCTAAGAGAAAAGGTAGAACTTGTAGATATGATTTATTCCCTTTCTTGACTCAACAAGAGTTAGCAAAAGAAGTAGAATGCCTGCAGTACCTGAGAAGTTCTTAGATATTGTAGACTGTAGACTTACATCTTGGCCAGGCAGGGTAGCTCACACCTATAATCCTAGCATTCTGGGAGGCCAAGGTGGGTGGATCACCTGAGCAAAAGCAAGACCCTGTCTCTAGTAAAAATAGCAAAAAACTAGCTGGGCATCGTGGTGGGTTCCTGAGGCTGGGGCAAGAGGACTGCTTGAGCCCAGGAGTTTGAGGTTTCTGTAAGTTATGATGATACCATAGCATTTTATCCAGGTGACTGAGTGAGACTCTGTCAAGGGAAAAGAAAAGAACTTGCATCTTCATACAGAACTAAAACCCCTTTATCCTCTTCCTGGACTCCTTTTGAGATCTGCCTTGGGGTGGTTTCTCACTGAGGATGCTGGTATTAAGTGGATCTCTTTGCTTTCATTCTCTTTGGTTTTGCATTTAGGTAGAGAAAGTTTTTTTTTTTACAATAGTATTTTGAATAATTTAATATTTAATATGCAAATATTCAATATTGACTGAAATTGAGAGAAGACTGTAATAAACCCTACTACTCATCACTTGACTTCAACAAGTATCAACTCCTGGCCAATGTTATTTAATTTGTCCCCTATATCTACCCCTCATCAGACCTATTTTCAAAAGGCCTTGGGCCTTAATCTAAAGATTAGTGAATAAATGTAAAGTATAGTTTAAGGTATGACACTAGTATTTAAAAAATGATCACTCACTTTAACTGACTTTTTTTTGAGGAGCCAGTGGTGTGTAAGTCTCAGTTGTCTCAGATTAGTAGACTGAATTTTTAAGATAGCAGCATACTCAGTACTAATTTGATGGTATGACATTGAATTTCCTCCAACTGATATGACATGCCTCAGGTGAACAAACATAGTGAGCAGAATGACTAAGAAACTAAACACTCAAAGCTTTATCTGTAAACCCTATTTTACAGCAAATTCCTTAGAATATAAGTTAGCAAATTATTTGCTATCATGTAGAGATAGTGTTTATTTTAGATCGGGGGAGACATAGCTCAGGGGAAATATATTGCTGTTTTTAAATAGAAGAGATATTATACTTTTGTGCTATGTCTCTCCAGAAACTAAAATTAGGACCTCTGAATGGAAAATCCACAGAAGCACATTTTAGTTCAGTGTATACCATTAGTATATTAATATAATTTTACTTGCCATTTATGGAACACTAACTTTATACCAGAGAGTAATATAAGTTTATTGCCTCTATTATCTCATTTAGCCATCACTATAACTCTTGAGGCATATGTTATCCTCATCTTACAGATGAAGAAACTAAAGTTCAGAAAGGTTCCAGGTCACCCAATGAGTGCCCAAGGCTCTTAAGAGCTCACATCTCTCTTACTATGCAGTTATTAGTAAAGGTGTTGTAGTCATTTCGAATTAGAATTAGGAATGTTTAAATGTGACTGGTATAAACTTTCCAAAATTAAAAAAAGAGAAAAAGAGGGGAAAAAAAATGTTTGGCAGTCTGAACCTCATTCCCTGCTAATAACTATCTGGTCTTATCTTGGTCCCTGGATCTACATGCATTTGGATGTTTGATTTTGGGGTCCATGCCATCTTCTCTTAAAGTCACATTGAAGCACTTAATTTAGAAATAGTAGATTCTCTTTCACTCAATCTCCTAATGGCTTTTTCATTAGAAAAAACATGTTTATAATTTCATTAGAAAAAGCATATATATCATTTACCTGTGAAAAAAACGATTTCAGATGCTGACTTGGGACGCTGTCTCACGGCAGATGGTCTTTACCTGTATACTACTAACTCAGTTGGAAGAGGAGTAAGCAAATTGGGGTCTGGATTACATGGTACTCTCAGGTCAGTTGCATGGAACTTGCTGAATACTTTGGCTAGCACATTTTCCTCCTTTTCATAAATCACTGGGAAGAAAATACTGGGGTTCATCCTGATTTCTAGTAGACTGATGACTGATTAACTAGTCTTAATAATTCAAAAGATTCCAGTCTACTCTTACTGCCACCTCCCCTCATCTTATTCTATTAATGCATTTTAGCTTTGTTTTGGCCCAGAATTTGGTAGCCTTAGGGTCTTTGTTTCCAGCCAGAAATTCCTCTGTGACCAGAATTTTTATAGCAATATCAGTGTCTTCTCCATGTAGACAAGTGGACATTTTTCTACTTAAGTCTATTTTTTGAACTCAGATTTGACATTGGATTAGCAGTGACTTTCGGCTGAGATATAACATCTCTGAATTGCTGCCAAAAGAAACCACAGTTTGAGAGCCTGGTATATATTTAGTTAGACCTTTTCCCCTACTTTTTCTCCTCGCTAATCATTGCGGAAAATTAATATTTGCCATAGCTTATCAGTCCCAAACTCAACGTTATATATTTTTTGTCCTTTGGATGCTTTGTATACTTAGTCATTAAAAAAAATTAGGTCAAAAATTTTGTGTCTGTTGTAGCCCATTGTAAGGTTTCTGACATAGTCTGGTGATTGAGCCTGCATACTGTTTTCTTCCACAGAGGTTTTGTATACTGCCGGAATGAGGAGCTGGAACCAGGATGGGTGGCTTTTGGCAGCGGCAATCTTCTCCACCGGCCTGTATCTTTTGATAATAAACCTCACTCCCTTTTCCAGGTCATTGACCAGAATACCCTTCAGGTAAACAGAAAACATTGTCTTTTGTATTTTGGACAGGATAAGGGAAGCTGTTAACATCATCAGAAGTAATAGTACAGGCTCTGCTCATGTAGCTCAGCAGCCAGGGCACCAGCCACATACACCAGAGCTGGCAGGATTGAATCCAGCCTGGTCCTTCCAAACAACAATGACAACTACAACCAAAAAATAGCCCGGTGTTGTGGCAGGCACCTGTAGTCTCAGATACTTGGGAGGCTGAGGCAAGAGAATCACTTAAGCCCAAGAGTTTGAGGTTGCTGTGAATTGTGATGCCACAGCACTCCACTGAGGGTGACATAGTGAGACTCTGTC
>NW_003852433.1:15402466-15414552 GCF_000181295.1 Otolemur garnettii
CCCGCCACCTTAGGTGTACGTGGCTGGCGCCTTAGCCGGTTGAGCTATAGGCGCCGAGCCTGAAATATAAGTTTAAACCTAGGAGTTAAACAGATGTTAAATCTCAGAACATGGTTTACATTAGAAGTAATGCCAGGTTCCTTTACACTGTTGCAAAGACTTTTAAAAATTTATTTACTTTCTTTTTGGCCATCAATTTTTCTAGTATGCAAAAACTTTGACACTGTCCAAGAAAGTAGTATATTAAGTCATTAAATAGATACATGGATTGGGTGTGATTTTGGGATAGCATGGCCAATCAGTAGCTGCCAACTTTCTAGACTTCCTGGCACTACAAGTTCAAAGTGAGTTTTCAGAAACTAAATGAGTTTTTACTTTTGAACTAGACAAAACAAGTCTAGAGAAAAGTTTATATGAAATGAGTTAAGGGGCCAAAAGTAGCCTTAGGAAAACTAGGGACCCACCCAAAGCAATAGGGTAATTCAAATTGTGTTCTTTTTATTCCCTAAAGGCATCTACCTTCTTTAATTATTTTTATTTTAGGTTTTTAAGCTCTATTTCCAGATTTTATTTTACTTTATTTTTATTTATTTATTTTTCGAGATAGAGTCTCACTTTATCTGTGGCATTACAGCTCACAGCAACCTCCAGCTCTTGGGCTTAGGCAATTCTCTTGCCTCAGCTTCCCAAGTAGCTGGGACTACAGGCGCTTGCCACAATGCCTGGCTATTTTTTTGTTGCAGTTTGGCCCGTGCTGAGTTTAAACCCACCACCTTCGGTATATGGGACTGGCACCCTACTCACTAAACCACAGGCACTGCCCTATTTTTATTTTTATTTTTTGAGGCAGAGTCTCACTTTGTCACCCTCAGTAGAGTGCTGTGGCATCATAGCTCACAGCAACCTCAACCTCTTAGGCTCAAGTAAGTGATCCGCTTGCCTCAGCCTCTTGAGGAGCTGGGACTAGAGGCGCCTGCCACAATGCCCAGCTATTTTTAGAGATGAGGTCTCACTCTGGCTCAGGCTGGTCTCGAACTCATGAACTCAGGTAATCCACCAACCTCAGCCTCCCAGAATGCTAGGATTAGAGGCAAGAGCCACTGTCCCCGGCTATTTCCAGATTTTCAAAAACAACAAAAACCTAGCCAGCAGTTTCTTTGGTTCTCATTTCCCTCATTTTATGTGCTTATCTCTGGCAGTAAAAATTAGTGTGTAGCTACACATTTAATGTGAAATTATGCAAAGCTTATTCATTATATTCACATAGAAGAATGTTTACTATTAGAAACATGTGCTTTCGTGTCTAATACAGAGAATTGGTGTTTGCCTTTTCTTCCTGGTAGACTTGGTGAATTCCAATAAGCCCTTGTGTGATCAGTTGGGATCTGTTGTGGCCTTCATAGTTTTTACTCTGTTTCTCCTTTCTCCTCCCTCCGCTCAGCTTCACCTCTCAGCTTCCTATTGTGGTCACTTTTTTCCTTCCTTCCACATTTATTAAATAACCTTGAGTTAGGCTCTGAATTAGGAGCCTAGAATATAAAGATGAATAAGATACTTTTCTGGTCTTTTAAACATAATTAATGTTAAATTCATTTACTAAAGAAATATAATAAAGTGCTATTTCTCCAAAACTTTATTTTTAGTCAGTGCTAGATAAAACACGTGTGTAACAGATTTCAGGGTGCTTAATCAATACTTTTCCTATTAAATGTAATTTCCATTAATCTCAAGAATCTTTTCCTCTGTTGTATGACTACTTATATTTCTTCTACCTGCCACTGTGTGAACTTTTATATTTTTGCCGTGTAATTTTTGGGTATTGTTCTTAGAATAAATATCAGTTTTATTTTGATCAAGAAGCCTAAGGAATTCTCATCTTGGACTTAACAGCATTAACAGTGAGCTGATAATATTAATGAGAATTTCTGTGCCACTCTAGTAAAGCTTTCCTGCTGTTCACATCCAGGTGTGCCAGATGGTGCCGATGCCAGTCAATCACCTCCCTGTTGGCAGCACCATGAGCACCGTGCACCTCTCTTCAGATGGTACTTATTTCTATTGGATCTGGTCTCCTGCTAGTCTGAATGAGAAGACACCGAAGGGACATTCTGTCTTCATGGACATCTTTGAACTTGTGGTAAGTTTAACTTTCTTGCTTGTGTTAGACTGGCTGGAACATAGAAAGGAGAGCTTCGGGAAAGAAGGGGCTGGAAGCTAAGGTGGTCCAGACCCACACCGTCCAGTGCGGCAGCCACGAGCCACTTGCAGCTATCAATTAAAATTAAGTAGAATTCAGACTTCAGTTGCTTAGTTCTTTTAGCTACATTTCAGCTGATCAAGCCACATGTGACTAGTGGCTGCCTCATGAGCAGCAAAGATACAGAACATTTCTGTCACTCAAGAATGTTTTGTTAGACACAGCTGGTCCAGATAATTTGTAGAGACTTATAAAATTAAAAATTGCTCCAAGCCAGGTCTGTGACAAAACCTTATTTCATGATGTAATTTATAATCTCTTTCTGGGAATAAATTAGCATTTCTATTTAAAAAAAAAAAAAAAAAGCAATTTGCTAATAAATGTTAACCCCAGGATTAAAACATGTTCTGGGAAAGCACTCATCCATTCTGCCAGCTGACTATCAGTTAAGAGTCCAGTAACCTTTACCCATATATTCTTTTTGTATTGAGTTTCACAGCATTCTCTAACCATTATCTTTTCTTACAAAATGTCCTTGTTGGAATGAATATTTGAATTGGTCTGCTAGGGATTGAACATAATTCATAATTCTCAGAAGAGCTTTTTATAAAAATTACAGACTTTCTAGCTGTTTAAAGAATTTAGATCTTTATCCTAAGAATAAAAGGAACATTGGAGAATTCCCCCTTTCCCTAATATGGTTTTGTTAAATTAAAAGAAAAAATTATATCAGAAAAATCCACTCCCATAGTTTTCGCTGATACAGGCTCATAATGAAAAGCAGGAGTCCCTTCCCCGACCCCTTCCATCCCCAGCATGCTTCTCCTCAGCAGGCATGCTCTTCTGGAGGTTACCTTTATATCTCCAAGTAAAATGCTTATATTGCTGTTGCATGGTTTATGAACTCCAGATAGTGCTCATTGCTTTTTTTTTTCTGCTGTGATGAGGATTTAGCACAATTTCTCCTCTTTCCTTATTCCTCCTAACATATTTATTTCATTCATTTTAGTGTTCCTTTTAGTTATATTTATAATTGATCATTAAACCTTAATTTCTTATTCAGGAACTCTAAGCAGTATCTCTTGTCCCTTTACTTTAGATGATGTAGAGTGTAGTACCTTTCCCATTCTTCAGTGGGGAGAAAACCAAGACTAAAAGTCTATGTTCAGGGAAATACCAAGAGGAAGAGAGATGACTTACCCTTGGCCTAACCTTAGAGTAACTTAGGAATTGAAGGCATGAGATGTGGCACAAAGCCTTTGTGAGAGGAGGTGGTAGCCAGAGAGTTTACACAGAGGCCTATCAGCCCCGTGCCTGGTACATACATTTATACTTAGATGCTGGCTGCCCAGACATAAGACTAGACATTTATTTTCTGAATAAATCGAATGACCTTGGGAAAAAGGCCTCTACATAGAAATGTTCAGTTCATCTAAGGAAAAGAGTTCCTTCCCTGGTGAATCACCCACAAATGATGTCTTCCAGTAAGTAAGCCTCAACCATGTCCACAGAATTTCTGATTAGTGTTGAACTGTTAAAAAAGAGCAGACAGGCTAGGTGCCCATAGTTCAATGGTCAAGGTGCTGGCCCCATACTTCTGGGCTGGTGGGTTCAAACCTGGCCTGAGTCTGCTAAACAACAATGACAACAACAGCAACAAAAAATGGCCTGGCATTGTGGCAGGTGCCTATAGTCCCAGCTACTTGGGAGACTGAGGCAAGAGAATCACTTAAGCCCAAGAGTTTGAGGGTGCCATCAGCTGTGATGCCACAGCACTCTACAAGACCCTATCTCAAAAAAAGATTCTTTAAAAGAGTTAAAGAAGGCTTGGTGGCCATAGCACAGTGGTTACGGCGCTGGCCACATGTACCGAGGCTAGCAGGTTCGAACCCGGCCCAGGCCAGCTAAATAATAATGACAACAACAGCAACAACAAAATAGCCAGGCGTTGTGCTGGGCACCTGTAGTCCCAACTACTTGGGAGGCTGAGGTAAGAGAATTGCTCAAGCCCAAGAATTTGAGGTTGTTGTGAGTTGTGACACCACGGCACTCTACTGAGGGTGACATAGTGAGACTCTGTCTCAAAAAAAAAAAACAAAGAGTTAAAGAAAAAATCTCCCAGAATGTAGAACAAATAGATAAAGAACAGTAAATAGGAGAGAAAAGATAAAGGACATAGTGGAGTCATTCACCTAGAGCCTTGCTATAGGAGTTCCAAAAAGAGAAACAGAAAATAAAGGCAAACATGATGAGGAAATAATACAAGAAATATTTCAGGCTAAAAGACATAGGTGTCTGCATTAAAAGGTAACTGACAACACAGCGAATGAAAAGTGCCCACATCATGGCACATCGTCAGGACATTTCACATTATCCGAGATGAAAGAGAGGACTCTAAAGCTTCCAGAAATTTTAAAAAATATGTATACAAATGATGAAGACTTAGAAAAGCACCAGGCTATTTGGTGGCATTCCTAGAATAAAAAATGGATCACTGTTTTCAAAATTCTGAGGGAAATTGATTTTCAACTCAGAAGTAAGTGTTCAACCAAAGTATCAATCAACTGTAAAGACAAGATAAAGATATATTTGGACATATAGAGGCCGGGTGCAGTGGCTCACGCCTATAATGCTAACACTCTGGGAGGCAGGTTCAAGACCAGCCTGAGCCGGAGAGAGACCTCATCTGTAAAAATAGCCAGGTGTTATGGTGGGCATCTGTAGTCCCAGCTACTCAGAAGGCTGAGGCAAGAGAATCACTTGTGCCCAAGAGTTTGAGGTTGTTGTGAGCTGTAACGTTCACTGCACTCTACCAAGGGCAACAAAGGGAGACTTTGTCTCAAAAAAATATATATATATAGACACATAGTTATATAATCAAAAGCCCATACCTGCCCTAGAGGATACAGAACAACTAAAATAGTCCCTTCCTGTGGCATGAAATAAAAATTGGGTATGAAGGAGCCTGCCCAACTCCTTTGAATTAAAGGATTAAAAGAAAAACCTTTAAATCATTTTTGGTGTTTGAATGAAGCAAACTGTCAGTAAAAAAAAAACTTTGCAGTGACAGTTTGAAATTTGAATATAAAAGCATTAGGTGAAATGAAGGGATTGGTCATCATTTCCTTTTTTTTTTTTGAAACAGAGTCTCACTATGTCACCCTCAGTGGAGTGCCATGGTGTCACAGTTCACAGCAACCTCAAACTTATGGGCTTAAGCAATTCTCTTGCCACAGCCTCCCAAGTAGCTAGGACTACAGGTGCCCACCACAATACCCAGCTATTTTTGTTGTTGTTGTTGTGATTGTTGTTTGGCAGGCCTGGGCTGGGTTCAAACCCACCAGCCCCAGTACATGTGGCCAGCGCCCTAATTGAGCTACAGGCACCAAGCCGGTCATCATTTATTTTTTAAGTATGATTTTGACATATATAAGAAAATTCATATTTTTAGAGATGTTTAATGACATATTCAGAAATGGAATTATATCACATCTGGACTATACTTTAAAATAGCTGAACAAAAAAAAAAAGAGGAGGTTGGCTTGGTACCTGTAGTTCAGCGGCTAGGGCGCCAGCCACATACACCAGAGCTGGCAGGTTTGAACCCGGCCCAGGGCTGCCAAACAACAATGACTGCTACAACCAAAAAATAGCTGGTGTTGTGGCAGGTGACTGTAGTCCCAGCTACTAGGGAGGCTGAGGCAAGAGAATCGCTTAAGCCCAAGAGAAGAGTTTGAGGTTGCTGTGAGCTGTGATGCCATAGCACTCTACCGAGGGTGACATACTGAGACTCTATCTCAAAAAAAAAAAGAGGAGGTTGATTAAACAGGTGTGGCAACATCTGGGCAATAGTTGAATTTGAGTCATGGGTATATGAAGGTTCATTATCCTAGTCTCTGTTTTTGTATATGTTTGAATTTTTTATCATTAAAAAAATTTTTTTAATTGTCACTGACCACTAATTTACCAGCTTTTCTAAAATGCTAACTTGGGAAGCTGACCCCAGATAGCTGGCTTACTGCCTATGATACTTTCACAGAGCGGAACACTGCGTAGTCATTAGAAAGTATGAAGCAGATCTGCACAGACTGAACTAAATTAATTTCTAAGTAACATTGTTCGGTACAAAGAGCTAGGATCAGAGCACTGTTTGTATTCGCTTCCTGGTGTGGAGGCTGGATTTCAGGAAGGAGCTTTTCAGGAGGACAAGCGCTCACCAAGTCCTTTCTTGTATCATGTTTTCTAATGTGTGAAAAAAATAAGTCCCTTGGCCAAGTGTATAGTAAGTGTGGGAGGGGACTAGACGAGGCCCGAATATAAGGATGTGTCATGTACTGGAGACCACCAGCATGACAGTCTGCCATGTGGAGTCGCAGACCTTCTGAAAAGCTGCTCTGTGGCATCCTTCTGCCTGATTTGGTTACTTCTACACTGGATACATCCCTGTTTGAGAATTTCCTGTTACTCTTTTCCACCTTCTCAGCACACTTTTTTAACATCCTCCCTCCTGTTTTGTTGTGAGAGATCGTCCACCCCCATGTGCTCCCTACAAACTGCTGCTTTCTAGACGCTTAGATTTTGTGGCAGTTTTACTGCTATTTTGCCTTCTTTATGTTCCTTCTTAAATATCGGTCAGTGTAGTCATGGGCACACTAGGTCTCTTTCTCTGCTTCTCCCCAAGGGTTTATTATTTCCTTCAGATTATGATCCAGATGACTAAGCTAGCTCTCATTCATTCAGTAGTAGTTGAGTACCTACCATATTGCCGTGTCTGGGTAGTAGCAGGGTAAATAAGCCTTTGTTTTCATGGAGCTTATATTAGAGAGTGGGGAGTTAGACAATAAGAAAGCAAATAATAAGAACAAAATTTCAGCTAGTGATAAATGCTAGAGAGACAGTAAAACGGGGTGATGTGATAGGGAATGAATGGGGTGGAGGTGGATGGCAAACTAAAGGAAAGACTCTTGAGCTGAGACCTGAATGATAAGAAGCCATCCCTCCTCACAGACAGCATGACCAGCCATCCCAGTTTGGGATTTCTTAGGACATGGGAATTTGATGGTAATACCAGGCGAACTGGAACAGATGGGGAGCCCAAAAAGAGGGAACAACAAGCACTAAGGCCCAGCATTAGGAGGAGATGTGGCGGTGAGAGAGGGGTGAGTTGAGGCTGAAAGACTGTCAGCAGATGTTGGTCCTTAGCAGTAGTTTGGGTTTTATCATAAGTGTGTTGGGAAGCCACTGCAACCCTGGGAAAGAGCATGGTTTATATTTACATTTTAAATAATCACTGGCTGTGTGGAGAGTGAACCTTTGGAGTGCCAGGTGGAAGCAGGGATACAAGCTGGGAGGCTGGTCCAGTCATTTGGCTTAAGATGGTGACAGGGATGAGGGTTTTCACCAGGAGGGAAGCCCCTGGTCATAGAGAACTCAGCACTGCTTCTCACTCTCCCTTTTCCTCCTTAAATATTGGTCAGTGTAGTCATGGACACACTAGGTCTCTCCCTGCTTCTCCCTGGGGGTTTATTATTTCCTTCATATTATGATCCAGATGACTAAGTGGAGCTTTCATTCTCCTCTTTCCTAAAGCAGCAGCTTTTTACCTTGAAAGAGCTGCTTTGCTCCTTTGTGGACTAAACCTCAGTCCTTCTTGTGCCTCACAGGTGCTGTATAAGTTTTTCTTTTCAGTGTTTTCAAAGTACTTGAACACAACAATGCAGTGTTCTGTTTTTTCAGGTATACATTGATTTTTCTCACAGGGCCAGAATGGGCAATGCTTTTGAATGCCGAGCTTAAAGTGATGGATTTCTATCTTGGATGCCACTTTCGAGTTATATTTAGAATTATGCAACATAAATAGAAGCATGCTTGCCAAAGGGTCATCTGGCAGAAGGGTGGGGTGAACAATGTAGTAGATGTGGATGTGTTAAACTTCAGATGACAGGAGGCTACTGAAGCACAAGTGTTGGTGGGGAGGGTGAGGGGCAGTTGGAAAAGTGGGACTACATCTTAGTAGCAAGGATGACTTTGTAGATAGAAATGTCAGAGTCAGGGCGGCGCCTATGGTTCAGTAGGTAGGGCACCAGCTCCATATACCAAGGGAGATGAGTTTGGACCTGGCCTCGGCCAAACTGCAACAAAAAGCTGGGCATTGTGGTGGGCGCCTGTAGTCCTGGCTACTTGGGAGGCTGAGCCAAGAGAATTGCCTAAGCCCAGGAGTTGGAGGTTGTTGTGAGCTGTGACACCACGGCACTCTGCCGAGGGCAATAAAGTAAGACTGTCTCTTAAAAAAAAAAAAATGTTAGAGTCAGCTGGGTGCCCGTAGCTTAGTGATTTGGGCACTGGTCACATGCTTTGGGGCTTTGGGGCTAGTGGGACTGAACCCAGCCCAGGCCTGCTAAACCAACAAGAAAAAAATAACCAGGTGTTGTGGTGGGTGCTTGTAGTCCCACCTACTTGGGAGGCTGAGGCAGGAGAATCACTTAAGCCCAAGAGTTTGAGGCTGCTGTGAGCTGTGACGCCACGGCACTATACCTAGGGCGACATAATGAGACTCTATGAAATGTCAGAATCGCCACAGGGAAGTGGGGGTTGGATTTGGGGGAGGGCACTGATTTGCTGAATCAGTAAGGCCTCAATTATTTATCGAATGCCCCTGAGTGAGGGGTATGTTATGGTAAACAAGGCAGGCAGGATCCCTGCTCTCAGGCAGAGGGCCCTCAGTTAGGGTGGGCAGAGGTAGAAGGGCAAAGAATCAGCAAATTCATGAGTAAAATAATTTCAGAGATTGGTGAGTGTTGCATTGTTAACAAAATAATGTGCTATGCTCTGGCTTCGTGGGCTGGGGGAAATTCCTTTTTAGATTGGCAATCAGGGCAGCCCTCTTTGAGTAGGCGACATTCTACCTGAGACTTGAACGACTGGAAAGAACCCACCCCAGGAAGGTTTAGGGATAGAATGTGGCAAGTGGAGATCTTAGACACCAGCACCCGGTCTAATCTGGGACCAGCTCTCCCTTAAACAAGTGGTGATGAGGACCAGCAAAGAAGAAAAGGGGAAGGAGGGCAGGGCCTGTGTGGTTTGACTCATCAGCACAGTGAGCACCTTAAACAGAGGTGCATGTTCACATTAAAACAAACAAGTCAGGATTGTGTTCTGCCACCCAGACTGAGGAAACAGAATCTCAAGAAGGCCGAAGCATGGCACAGCCTACACGGAAGTCTAGTAATAGGTGGAAGGTTTTGGTTGTAAGTCACTGGTGGGCCATCAAGAGTGTCTACTCCTTAGAGCAGTGGTTCTCAACCTTCCTAATGCGGCGACCCTTTAATACAATTCCTCATGTTGTGATGACCCCCCCAACCATAAAATTATTTTCGTTGCTACTTCATAACTGTAATTTTGCTACTGTTATGAATTGTAATGTAAATATCTGATATGCAAGATGTATGTAGGTGACCCCTGTGAAAGGGTCATTCAGTCCCCAAAGGAGTTACAACCCACAGGTTGAAAACTGCTGCATTAGAGGGTGGAATTCAGAGACCAGCAACTTCACAGGGTTGAGAAGCAAGGGATAAAAAAATAGAAACAGAAAAAAAAAATGAGAGAGAGAAAAGAGAAACAGGGTGGTGCCTGTGGCTTAGTGAGTACAGTGCTGGCCCCATATACCAAGGGTGGTGGGTTCAAACCCAGACCCTGCCAAACTGCAGCTAAAAACAGCCAGGCGTTGTGGCGAGTGCCTGTGGTCCCGGCTACTCGGGAGGCTGAAGCAAGAGAATTGCCTAAGCCCAAGAGCAGGAGGTTGCTGTGAGCTGTGACACCACAGTACTCTACCGAGGGTGACAAAATGAGACAGAGTCTCACTAAAAACAAAAAAAGAAAAGAAAATAGAAACAGCATTTTTAGACTCTCTAACAAATGTTTTCCTTTCTAATTTGTGAATATGTCATAAAGACTCCCCGGCTATGTATAGCCACCTTTGGGGATCTTTCCTGGCCGTGCTCCTGATTTTGCTCACTTTTTCTTGCTTCTCTGTTATCAACCTTTGCCCTTGGACTCTTTCTTTGTATTCGATTTGCTTCCGAAGACTTGCCACTTTGCATTCCTGTTTCCTCTTATCTCCATGCTCTCTAACTGCAGGCCTGTCCTTCCTATCTTTGCTGGTGGGACCAGTTTCTGAGATTCCAGCCAGATCTAGGGCCCTGGGCCTAGAAGGGGAGAGTGGGATTTTTGAGACATTGGACAATGAATGGAAGTGGGGGAAAGGAATGATGTTTTAACAGGCCATCAATGTTTTGTTTAAGATCTGAGATCTGTGAATATTTGAAAAAAAGAGAAGTGAGTCAGTAGAGAGGGAGACACTGATGATGAAGGGGCAAAGGCAAGCCCAGGATTCAAGGCAAAGCAGGTTAACCTTACGTAATATAAGCTGAAATGCTTCTTTGTCTGAATTAAGAAGAAAAGTAAATGAGACTGAGTTTTAAAAGTCTTCAGTTGGAAGAGAGATGATCAGGAGAAGATTTTGGTAAGTGGTCTGGGTCATTTTAGCAATAAAGAAAGCCAGGTTGGGCGGCACCTATGGCTTAGTCGATAGGGCGCTGGCCCCATATGCTGAGGGTGGCGGGTTCAAACCCGGTCCAGCCAAACTGTAACCAAAAAAAATAGCCAGGCGTTGTGGCGGGGGCCTGTGGTCCCAGCTACTCGGGAGGCTGAGGCAAGAGAATCACCTAAGCCCAGGAGTTGGTTGGAGGTTGCTGTTAGCTGTGATGCCACGGCACTCTACCAAGGGCAATAAAGTGAGACTCTGTCTCTACAAAAAAAAAAAAAAAAAAGCCGGGTTGAGCTGGGTGCAGTGGCTCATGCCTGTAATCCTATTATTCTGGGAGGCTAAGGTGGGTGGATTATCTGAGTTCATGAGTTTGAGACCAGCCTAAGCCAGAGCAAGACCTCATCTCTAAAAAATAGCCAGGCATTGTGGCAGATGCCTGTAGTCCCAGCTACTTGAGAGACTGAGGCAAGGGGATCGCTTGAGCCTAAGAATTTGAGGTTGTTGCGAGCATGGCACTCCACCAGGAGTGACAAAGTAAGACTATCTCACCAAAAAAAAAAAGAAACAAAAGAAAGCCAGGTGAAAAAAATAAATTAAAAAAGAAAACCAGGTGGTTTGCTGAAAGTCAAGCTCAAAATTGATGAAGGAATTTTGGAATCATCACTCCAGAGATTTTCCTGGGAATAACGAAGTGATGAATGAAAGAGCTATCAAGTACCAGCAAAGATGCTGTCAAAGTTGACATGTATTTGTAGCCAAGTCTGCCTTTGTCTAGGATTTCTCTGTCAGTACCTAAGCAGCTGCTACTAATGTTGGGTTTTATTTTATTTTTTATTTTTTTATTATTTTTAGAAACAGAGTCTCACTTTATCACCCTCGGTGGAGTGCTATGGCATCTCAGCTCACAGCAACCTCCAACTCCTGACAGGGGTCCTGAAACTTTTTAAACACGGGGCCAGTTCACTGTCCCTCAGACCGTTGGAGGGTTGGACTGTGGGCCCGGGACGAGTTGGCTACTAAGCAGGACAGGCAGCAGCAGCAAAATACCTGGCAGGCCAGATAGCAGGCCTCATGTGGCCTGCAGGCCATAGTTTGAGGACACCTGGCTTAGGTGATTCTCTTGTCTCAGCCTCCCGAGTAACTGGAACTACAGGTGCCTACCACAACATCTAGCTAATTTTTTGTTGCAGTTTGGCTGGGGTTGGGTTCGAACCTGCCACCTTCGGTATATGGGGCCAGCGCCCTATCCACTAAGCCACAGGCACCGCCCCTGAAGTTAGGGTTTTAGCCACTAATTATATTTCAAGAAGACATTGTCTTCGTAGTTGTCCTTTTTTTTTTTTT
>NW_003852433.1:15415409-15420853 GCF_000181295.1 Otolemur garnettii
TTTTTTTTTTTTTTTCTGGGGAGACAGAGTCTCACTTTGTCACCCTTGGTAGGATACTGTAGTGTCACAGCTCACAGCAACCTCAAAATCTTGGGCTCAAGTGATTCTCTTGCCTCAGCCTGAGACTACAGGTGCCTGCCCACAACACCTGGCTACTTTTAGAGATGGGGTCTCGCTGTGGCTCAGGTTGGTCTCAAACTCGTGAGCTCAGGCAATCCATCCACCTCAGTCTCTAAGACCTTAAGGATTACAGACGTGAGCCACTGCCCCTGGCCTCATAGCTTCTTTTATTTATAGTAGTATCTATGGAACACTTAAATTTTGAGGTATACAGTTACTCAGGTGTAGTTTTTGAAAAGTTTTGGACCAGCTAGGTTATGACAATATTCTCAAGTTGAAACTTGTTAACCAAATAGAAACCTATCATTTTAGGACCTTTTTTTTTCATATTAGGTTGAAAATGGTGTGTTTGTAGCCAGCCCGCTTCAGGAACGCACAATTCTAATGAGGAAAGAGGGGGAGTCTGCAAAAAGCATTAATGAGATGCTTCTGAGTAGACTTTCTCGGTATAGGGCCTCCCCATCGGCAACGCTTGCTGCACTGACTGGCTCCACCATCTCCAACACGCTAAAAGAGGATCAAGCAGGTACGTTGCTCTGTACTTCCAGATCTGTTTGCTTGTTTATCTTTGGTCAGCTACTTTTTTTGAGTACTTACTCTGGGCCATACAAAGCTCTTTCCTTTGCACAGTTCATCTTATTTGGTCTTCCAGGTGTTGTCCAGTTTTTTATTCCAAGCTAATTCATGTTGTGGGTAATGGACATGATGTCTCATTAACCTATAATAATTCCAAATAGCCCTATCTTTAACTGTAAACACCTTGAAATCAATTAATTCAGCATAAATTAATTTCATATATGAAATTATGCCTTCTGAGTGTGAAAATCTGATATTTAGCATCATCTTCAACCAACAAGAGACATGCCTTCTACAATAGATATTTTAGTTTTTTAGAATTTGTCTACTTTGGAAGGCCAAAGTAAAAGACCAGCTTGAGCAAGAGCCAAACCCCCATCTCTACAAAAAATAGAAAAAAAATTAGCCAGGTGCGGCTCACTCAGTTATTCGGGAGGCTGAGGCAAGTAGACCATTTGAGCTCAGGAGATTGAGCTTGTAGTGAGCTATGATGATGCCGCTGCACTCTAGCCCAGGTGGCAGAGTGAGATCCTATCTCAAAAAAATTTTTTTATTAGTTTTTGTTATTTAGTGTTTTAAAATAGTCTATAACATTTACAAAGTTTGAAAGTCAAAACAATGTAAAAGGTTTATGTGGAGAAGTCTTTGTTCCTACCATGCTGGTGTGTTGTACCTCCATTTTGTCCCTCATTCCTCAGTTAACTACATTATGTATTAGTTTTTATTTATCCTCCCAGGGTTGATTGGTTGGTTGGTTTATTTTCTTTCTTTCCTTTCCTTCCTTCCTTTTTTTTTGACAGGGTCTCACTCTGTCACCCAGGCTAGAGTACAGTGACATCAGCCTAGCTGACTGCAACCTCAAACTCCTCAGCTCAAGTGGTCTTCCTGCCGCAGCCTCCCTTGTATCTAGAACTATAGGCACCCCACCCAGCTAATTTTCCTATTTTTTGTAGAGACGGGTGTCTTGCAGTGTTACCCAGACTGTTCTCCTGACCTCAAGCAATCCTTCTGTGTTGGCTTCTGGAAGTGCTGGGATTACAGGCATGAATTACCATGCCTGGCGTCCTTCCCGGGTTTCTTTATACAAATACAATTGAAAACAAATCTATGTGTTCTTATTTTGCACCTTTTCTTAATAACAGATAACATACTTTATGTCCTATTCTGCACTTTTAAAGCAATTCTTAACCAGGATAAAAGTTTAAGGGATTAGTATACATGTTTCTCCAAAGTTTTAAATAACATTTTATATATATCCATCCTGACTTGCATCAGATTTTGAAAGTCATCTAGATACAAAAAAGGTTAAGAACCATTATTCTAGGAAAGTTTACAGATTAAATACCAAATTCCTAGGTTTATACAAACAGTGAATAATTTGTTATAGAAAACTGTTTCTAGCATAGTGAAAGGCTAGAAAAAGCTGCTATATAGAGAAAAATGTATCTGAGTTAATATACATTTAAATAATATAGTTTTATGCCTTAATTCTTTTATAGTTTAAATGGTAGGAAGAGGAAATACTTGTGGTTAATTCATTCAGAGATGACTAAATTAAATACTTATTAGTCCGTATTAGAATTTAAGGGCAATATTTTATTTCCATAGACCTCTGTTATATCAAATTTAACTGGGAAAATTCTTAATGGTTGTTATAACTTGGATAGTGGATTAATTTGAGTTATAGGAAATATTTTGTAGAGGATAGTTTTTTTCTCTACAACATTTTTATGACAAGCTGAAAGCTTGATTTGGGTTTGTGTCTTTGGAGAAAATTTCATCCCACCCTAAACAATGGAAATACTAAAGGAACATTTGTTGCATAAGAAAATATGTGCAATATCAATAAAAAACTCTCAGTAAGGGTATATTTAGAATTCTGTGGAAACTGATATCTGTGTTATAAACATGTAGTCTCATTGTATTTTTATATACATTATTCATTTAACATGACATTGTTACATTAAAAATCTACCAGTTTTATTTTATTTATTTATTTTTTTGAGACAGAGTCTCAGGCTGTCACCTTGGGTAGAGTAGAGTCGCATCACAGCTCACAGCTCAAACTCCTGGGTCCAGGCGATTCTCTTGCCTCAGCCTCCACAGTAGCTGGGACTATAGGCACCCACCACAATGCCTGGTTATTTATCTATTTATTTTTTGGCCCGGGCTGGATTTAAACCAGAGCTAGCTCCAGTGTATGTGGCTGGCACCCTAGCTGCCTGAGCTACAGGCACCGAGCCAAATCCACCAGTTTTAAATGAAGCAAACTTGAAAATTAAATGAACATTCATAGGGCTTAAAAGTCTTTATTTCATGATAAACTAATAACCATTGCCATGTTAATATCTGTTAAAACATCTTGGTGAAGGCCTAGTGTGGTGGCTCACACTGTAATCCTATCACTCTAGGAGGCCAAGGTGATTGGATTGCTTGAGGTTAGGAGCTCAAGACCAGCCTGAGACCAGCCTGAATAAGACCTAGACCCTATCTCTACTGAAAATACAAAAATTATCCTGGCTTTGTGGCAGGTGCCTGTAGTCCCAGCTGTACAGGGGGCTGAGGCAGGAAGATCACTTGAGCTCAGGTGTTTGAGGTTGCTGTGAGGTAGTATGATGGCACTCTATCTAGCCTGGGACATCATAGTGAGACTCTGTCTCAAAAAAGAAAGAAAAGAAAAGAAACGAAAAGAAAACAACAAAACAAACAAAAAACTTGGTTATCCTCAGAAAGTTACTCATTTTTCAATTATTGCCCTTTTGGGGTTTTGTACCAGTAGAAATTTATTTATGTCCTAAATAAAAATATACTTGTTGGGGCTTACATTAAAAAATGAAGCTTTTTAGAAGCATAAACATTTAAAACAAGTATTAGATGGATTAGGTTTCACTCTACTCATTTTTTTAATCTAAACCATCTAAAAACAATTTTTCATCTGTCTAGGTTGTGAATAATAAGTAATATTTTATAGCCTGACAGCTTTCTAAGTAAAGCACTCTGATTGATTTTTTTGGTGGCATCATCAATCCTCACTAGGCTAGTACTTACAAAATCTTTAAGATCACTCCACTGTTCAGATATGCCAGTAAATAGGAAAGATTAGAGTATATTTTATACTTCTTGATTAGAAACATAATTACTTGCTTAAAGATAGTTTATGTAATTGGCTCTAAAAAAGAAAAACATATCTATAATGGATTATAACAAATCATACAAGTGTAAAATTACTTGTAACATATTTTAAAAGCTTTTACTAGGTCGAAATTTTTGGCTGATTTCATGTTCAAATCTGTAACGAATATAATATGACAAATCTGTTAAGAATTTGTTCTATAGGCTCGGCGCCTGTGGCTCAAGTGGCTAAGGCGCCAGCCACATACACCTATGGTAGTGGGTTCAAATCCAGCCTGGGCCTGCCAATCAACAATGATGGCTGCAACCAAAAAATAGCCGGGCGTTGTGGCAGTGGCGGGTGCCTGTGGTCCCAGCTACTTGGAAGGCTGAGGCAGCAGACTCGCTTGAGCCCAGGAGTTGGAGGTTGCTGTGAGCTGTGATGCCTTTTGAGGCTCTGTCTCAAAAAAAAGAATTTGTTCTATATAAAATGAAAAATAGGCTTGGCGCCTGTGGCTCAAGTGGCTAAGGTGCCAGCCACACACACTTGAGCTGGTGGTTCAGGGCGACAGCTTGAGGCTCTGTCTCAAAAAACAAAAAAGAAAAACAGATCTGGATAGACTACAGGTTGAGCATCTAAAATCTGAAAATCCAAAATGCTGCAAAATCCAAAGCTTTTCATGTACTGACATGATGTTTGAAGGTAGCACTCACTAGAGCTTTTGGATTATAGATTTTTGGATTAGGGATGCTCATTGGTAAGTATGATGCAAATATTTGAAATCTGAAAAAATCAGAAGCACTTCTGGTGCCAAGCATTTCAGATAAGGGTATTCAATCTATATGTATTTTCCAGGGGAAACATAAACAATAGGATTCTTATTTTGAGATTTAGTCCATGTAAGGACTCATTCTTTTGTAAGACTTTTTAGAGACATGTTGAAGTTTGGGAACACCTTCAAGAAATGTTCAGACCATATAACAAGAAGTGTGAGGTCGGGCTGTGGAGTCAGATGATAATTACTTTTTCCTTAGCTATTCCTTTTTGCCCTGTTTTCTTCTTTCTTCTTTTTTTGTAATCGGTCACTAAAAGTAGCAATGTTTTGTTTTCCTAATCTAGGTGTATCTTTGTTTGGGTTTAGGAATCCCTCCTTACACTCCCACTGTTTTGGTAATCAGAGTAATCTCTGTGTAAAATATTTTTACTTAGCATTTTCATTCCTTCCTCTAGCAAATACTAGCTGTGGCCTGCCTCTAAAAATGCTACGGAAGACACCTATCTATACCTGTGGCACATACTTGGTGATGCTGGTGCCACCTCCAGGGGGATCGGGCAGCTCTGCCACCCGTTCTCTTTTCGGTGGAACAAGTGGTTTGTCATCTTTAAAAAGTAAGTGAATTTTACTTGTGGCACTCTTCCCAATTTATCTCCAACTCTGATATTTAAGGGTTTCCTGTTAATTATTTTAAACTTCCTTTGTTAAATAGTTGTTTACAATAGCTCTATAAGCTATGCTGATGCCACCACACTCTACCCCAGGGTGACAGAGTAAGACACTGTCTCCAAAAAAAACCTCCATGCAAAAGTTGCCATTTTATTTTGTTTTATTTTACTTATGTTATTGATAAAGATAGGA
>NW_003852433.1:15422656-15423773 GCF_000181295.1 Otolemur garnettii
AAAAGAAAAGAAAGAATTTTTTAATGTTTTTCTTTGGTTTGGGGAATCAATACAAGCAATTACCATATCTAAATTTCTTCTAAATAAAGTTCTGTTGAAGATACTGTCCATTAGGTTGTGTGATGTCTGTAACAAATTCTCAAAGTTCATGCCATATAAATTCTTCCTGTGAAGAATTGGTATGCTTGCTATTGTTAGAAAATTAACATTATGAAATATTGGATTTTCTCTTTGCTCTGCCTGCAAGGAAGCTTCTATCAGAGTTTGGGTTCAGTTTTTAGGGCTTTTTATTGTGTATTAATGTTAATTGATCCTATTGTGTCTCAGTTTTTAATATAAGCCACTTAAATCCTTTTTGCCAGTAGGCCACACATAAGTCAATTACTAAGTTATATCTATTTTGTGAAACTTATTCCTTCTCACATAGGAGTTAAGCAAAATGAAAAATTAAATTCTGGCTTCCTACTGAGTCCCAGTGTAGTGCTTTGCCAAGTCAATCTATGGAGCAAGAATGTGGATTGTAAACATTAGAGGAATGTTTGCCCTTCCGTTCTTAAGCAGTGCTTATGAGAAATATGTATACAGGCAGATGGTGACATGACAGTTGAATTAAATGTGCTCTTTTTTGTAGGTGCCTGTTATGATACAGTGAATAATATGCTGTGGACATGCTCAAATGACTATATCGATCAGTGGTGTAATCCTGGGAATCAAGCCTTCCATTATGTCTGCCAGAGACTTGGAGTGAGCCACATTATCACTGAGCCCAAAGGTGAGGTGCGCTCATGGTCTGGAAGGAAGAGATTTCCCCCATGAAAATCTGAGAGAATACAGCAGCATTAGTAGATGGGAAAATAGACCAACACCAAAATGTGTCACCAGCCTTCCTCTTTGAATTTAGAAGCCTAAAATCCTTTGTTATCTATACCCTTAAAGATTGGTTTATGATTAAGAAAGAATGTGTTTTAAAAAGCTCTGCCCACAGACTGTTTTTTTTTTTTTTGAGACGGAGCCTCAAGCTATCCCCCTGGGTAGAGAGCCATGGCATCACGCTCACAGCAACCTCCAACTCCTGGGCTCAAGCGAGTCTCCTGCCTCAGCCTCCCAAGTAGCTGGG
>NW_003852433.1:15423860-15457361 GCF_000181295.1 Otolemur garnettii
CCCGGGCTGGGGATTCGAACCCGCCACCTTAGGTGTATGTGGCTGGCACCTTAGCCACTTGAGCCACAGGTGCCGAGCCACCCCACAGACTGTTTTAAAGGAAATTTTTATATCCTTCCTGAAATTGTCAGAACTTTGGTACAAAAATTGATTATTTGTATTTAGCATGGGATTATCTGCTATTAGAATGTTTTACGTTGATAACAACTTATTTGTATACAAGCTTATGTGAAGAGTCTTTGTATTTTTTAATATTAAGTTAATATTGACAAAAGATCTTGTGACTGTAAGGCCGGGTGCAGTGGCTCACACCTGTAATCCTAGCACTCTGGGAGGCTGAGGTAGGTGCCTCCTGAGCCTACAGGTTTGAGACCAGTCTGAGCAAGATCAAGACCCTGTCTCTAAAAATAGCTGGGTGTTGTGGTGGGAGCCTATAGTCCCAGCTACTTGGGAGGCTGAGGCAAGGGAATCACTTGAGCCCAAGAGTTGAAGGTTGCTGTGAGCTATGACACTATAGCACTTTATGGAGGGTGACAAAACAAAGCAAAGCAAAACAAAACACACTGAACTTTGAGGAAAAATGGAAGCCTGTGGTGTTCCTAGCTGAGGCTATTCCTGTTCCCCACTTCAAGCTTGGTCAGCATAGTCATTCTCCTAGGTTGAGAACACATTATGAAAAGCAGCAACTGTGCTGCCAGAAGGAATAGACCTAATTGGTAGCAGAGCGGGGAAAGACCTCATGCCCACCAGGATCATCAGTTAGTAGTTATCTTGGTGGCATACAAGTGGAGCAGACTTGTAGCTCAGCTGACCTGAGACCATGACTCTGGTTAGGGCAAGCGGTGGACAAGCATACTAGTTAGGAGTTTAATGGTGAGATCTACATAGTTAGAACACCCTAGGCATCCTTGATACACTCTACACACTTACACAGAAGAGGCCTATTCATACATCTCTGGCTAAACATGAGCCTGTACACACATGAAAAGATGTGTGAGGCCCCAACAGAAAGTAAAAACCAGAGCAGAGTTTAAAACGGCCTAAATTTTGGTGTTCTTCCCCCAAACACATAGATTCATGCAGGGTGAAATTGTTACTGGCTCAAGGTATTTGAGCACAACCTCTGACCAATCACTGGTTGACAATACTAAGGAACACAAACAGGGTAACCTGTAGGGAGACAGGCTTAGAAATGAAAACAAGAATAATAAAAATAAATGAAAGAAAGAAACAAGGTTTGAAAAAATAAACAAATTGATCAGAGAAATTAGTAACCACGCAATTCAGAGGAAACTGAGGTTTTGGACTGCTAAAATCAGATGAAGACTTTAAAGAAGCCATCATAAATATGTTCAAAGAACTAAAGGAATTCAAGCATAAAAGAGTAAAGGAGGGCAGCGCCTATGGCTCAGTGAGTAGGGCGCCAGCCCCATATACCCAGGGTGGCGGGTTCAAACCTGGCCCTGGCCAAACTGCAACAAAAAATAGCTGGGCATTGTGGCAGGCACCTGTGGTCCCAGCTACTCAGGAGAGGGCAACAAAGTGAGACTCTGCCTCTAAAAAAATAATAAAAATACAATAAATAAATAGATAAAAAGTAAAGGAAAGTATGATGACTATGAAAAAACAAATAGAGACTTTCAGTAAAGAAAGTATTAAGAAAAAAATAACTAAATGGAAATTCTGGATTTGAAAAGTATATAATAATGGAAGGCCGGGCAGGATGGCTCACACTTGTAATCCTGGCACTCTGGGAGGCCAAGGCAGGTGGATTGTTTGAGCTCAGGAGCTTGAGACCAGCCTGAGCAAGAGTGAGACCCCGTCTCTAAAAAATAGCTGCACATTGTGGCAGGCCTATAGGCCCAGCTATTTGGGAGGCTGAGGCAAGAGGATCATTTGACCCCAGATGCTTGTGGTTGTTGTGGGCTATGAAGCCATGATACTCTACTGAGTGTGACAAAATGAGACTCTGTCTCAGAAAAAATAAAAAGTATAATAACTGAAAATAAAATTTCATTAGAGTGGCTCAGCAGGAGATTTGAGATGGTGGAAAAAATAATGAGGAAACTGGGACATAGGTTGATAGAGTTATCCTGTCCGAAGAAAAAGACACTTTTGAGGAATACTGGTAAGGCATTGGTAGAATGTTCTTCCATTTGGGTTCATCCAGTATTTTCTCATGATTAAACTGAGACGATGAATTAGGGAGAAAAATACCACAGAAGTGATGTCTGCTTTACATTACATCATATTCCAGGGTACATGATATCAACATGATTTATTACTAGGGATGTTAAAATTGATCATTTGGGGCCAGTTGTGGTGGCTTACTCCTATAATCCTAGCACTTTGGAAGACCAAGATGGGCAGATTGCTTGAGACCAGGACTTCAAGACCAGCCTGAGCAAGAGCAAGACCCCACCCATCTTTACAAAAAACAGAAAAAAATTACTCACCTAGTGGGCACAATGTAAGAGTATATAGCATACTCTCTGGGTGAAAGGCTCAACTACAACTTGAACTTTACCTAACAAATGCAGACAATGTAACGTAATCATTTGTACCCTCATATTAATCTGAAATATAAAAAGAGAAAAGGAAAATTAGCCTGGCAGGCTCAACACCTGTAGTACAGTGGTTACGGCGCCAGCCACATACACTGAAGTTGGTGGGTTTGAACCCGGCCTAAGCTAGGTAACCAACAATGACAATTGCAACAAAAAATACCCAGGCATTGTGGCGGGCACCTATAGTCCCAGCTACTTGGGAGGCTGAGGCAAGAGAATCGCTTGAGCTCAAGAGTTTGGGGTTGCTATGAGCTGTGATGCCATGGCAGTCCACCTAAGGTGACATAGTGAGACTCTGTCTCAATTTAAAAAAAAAAGAAAAAGAAAAGAAAATTAGCCTGGCACAGTGCCTCATGCCTCTTTTTCCAACCACTGGTGAGGCTGAGGCAAAAGGATTGTTTTAGCCCAGGAGTTCAAGGTTACAGTGAGCTATGATGATGCTACTGCAATCTAGTCCAGGCAACAGACTAAGATCCTGTCTTTAAAAAAAAAAGAAAAAAAAAGAGCACTTGGTTTAAATGTTGTGTACCAGGTTCTGTGATACTTTAAGGTTATGCAGCTCTCTATTCTTAAATTCTGATTTTTCTTGGGTTAGTTTTGGCAATTTGTGACTTGCTAGAAATTTGTGCATTTTGTCTAGGTTTGCTTATTTATTGACATGAAGTTGTTCATAGTATTTCCTTATTATGTTAATATTGATAGTGTCAGTAATAATTTCTCTGGTTTTATTCTTGATTTTGATATTTGTATACATTTACTAAAAATCATTGAATTGTGCACTTAGAGGGGTGAGTTTTATAGTGTGTAAATTATACCTTGGTAAAGTTGTAAAAGAAAAAATAAACAGGGTGGCACTTGTGGCTCATTGAGTAGGGCACTGACCCCATAGACTGAGGGTGGCAGGTTTGAACCTGGCCCCTGTCAAACTGCAAGAAAAAATAGCCAGGCATTGTAGTGGGCGCCTGTAGTCCCAGCTACTCAGGAGGCTGAGGCAAGATAATTGCCAAAGCCCAGGAGCTGGAGGTTGCTGTGAGCTGTGATGCACAGCACTTTACCAAGGGTGATAAAGTGAGACTGTCTCTTAAAAAAAAAAAAAAAAACAGCAAAAAGAAGAAAAGTAAAAGTAAGTCAACTATCTGTATAATAGTGACTTTTAAGCCTCTTGCCTAAATGCTACTCTAGGCAGTTGCTTCCACTTGGTTATCTAATATGCATTTTCAACTTAACATGTCAGAAACACATTTTCTATTTCTCTTTTTCTTCAAATCTGTACCTATTTCAGTATATGAATCCCCATTCTTTCATATACTCATACTGAAAATTTGGGGTTATCTTTGACTCCCTTTCTCTCACACCCAACATCCAAGTGGATATCAGAAAAATCCTGAAGCTCCTACCTTCAAAATGTACCCCAAATCCTACCATTTGCCACCAACTGTGCTGCTACTGCTCTAGTCTGAGCCATCATTGTCTTCACCTGTATTATTATAGCAGCTCATGGATCTTTCTTCTCTGACAGTTGCCCTCCTCCACCCACTAAATTCAGCTGCACTCACCAGCCAAGGAACCTTTTATAACCTGAGGAGCAATCTATTACTCCTCTACTCAGATATCCACTAGCTCCCCATCTAACACAAAATAAAATATCAAAACTCTCATTTATTTCATTAGGTCCCAAAGCTGGCTTTAAACAGTCTCTGATTAAGAAAAATAGTACTCACCTGAATTTCAGTGTTATACAACTAAAGATCCACCAGGCACGAAGAGAGTGGGACCCAGTCTGACTGGAGGGTTAATGAGCAATCAAAAAGTTTCATTTTGCCAAGTTCACCTTCTCTTCACTTTTCCTAGAGTCCGGTCCTCGTTGTTCCCAGTGTCCATTTTCCTTTTGTAGCTCTAAGGTTCCTCACCCAAGCCTGCTTCTTGTAAGCAGTTCATTTCACCTGGTTTTAAGGGGAAAAAAGCAAGCTTTTTACACTCTGCCTACTTCAATTGTCTTCACTCCATTCCCTGAATACCTGCAAGCACTTGTGAAGTCTGTGTTGTTATTTGAGAGGGTTCTCAGAGGTTTAGTTGGTGGACGTCTGGGTTGTGATGACTAAATGAGATTCAAATGTTGAGGCACTGTGAGAAGAGAGATTTATGGACAGGGCGAGTCTATCATAGAACAACCACAGAAGATGGAGAGATCTTACTAGAATGTTTACAAAACATGAGCTGTGGGCTGAGATGGCCTAAATTTAAATCTCAGTTCTACTACTTCTTAGCTTAGCTGTGTGACCTAGAGCAAGTTATTTAACCCCTCGGACACTCTTGGTTTATTGCTTTGCAAAGCAGGTGTAGAACCATGTTGTAGAGTAATGCCTATAAAGCGTTTAACCCATTGTTCTGCCTCTAGAAAGAGCATTTTATGTTCTAAACATACAAACTCTCCAAGTATTTTCACTCCAGTACCAGTGGCAGAGAGAAGGGTTCTCCAGCAGCAGTGAGGTTGTAACCAAGATATTCTGTCCTCGTGTGTGTGTGTGTGTGTGTGTGTGTGCGCGCGCGCGCACCAGTTGTAAGTCAAAGGTCAGTTCCTCCAGGACCACCTATAGAGATGTCTGTCCTCACTGAGTTTCTTTTTTATCTTCTAGAAGAGGCTATAACCACCAATGAGGTTATAAACCAATTATTGCACCACGTTGGTGCCATGTGCATACATCAACTCAATCTTCTTGCTACCAACCCCAATCTCCCAATCACAAGTGTCTTGGGCAAACAGCATCCGATTGAAGCACACCATCTTAGCAGTATTTGTGACATTATGGAGAAGGCCATGGTGAATGGTGATACCTGTATTATACGCTGCATCCTCGTTGTCTTTCAGGTAAATAATGCTGTTTTGAGATAAATAAGAAAGATACACAAACCTTGGCTTTAGCCAGCTAAATTTTACCAGAAGGAAAATTTAATAACATTCCTGTTTTGTATTTTACCACCTCCTAACCCTGTAATTAGTATTATTATATTCATTGTACTATAGATAATGGAGTATTGCTATATGCAATCAATGCAATTAATATATGCAAAATATTTCTTATAATTATGTCATTATACAATAGAAGAGAGCGTGGTTAGAAAATCCACCTGGTTATTTGTTCACAGAATATCTGCCATGTACTTTTTTCATAGGGATAATTTTATTCCCAGTAATTAGCATTTTCTGATATACTCCTTATGTTTCTGTAGGTGGTATTTAAATTTTTCTTCAGCCCACAAACTGAAAGGAATCGAGACATCATTCGACGGTCAGGATTGCTTCTTTGGCAGTTGTTGATGGCACCAAAAGATCAAATTTGCCCTGAAATTCAGAAGGAAGTCTGCCTTGCCATCAGGTAAGCAGCAAATTATTTTTATAGTGCTTCAAGGCATGTTAATCTTTCCTGAAAGCTGGTAGCATCGATGCCTCTCACCCCACCCTACAGTCCTTATGCACTGGGAATAATTTAACTGGAGAGGGGTTTGTGGCTAGACCCTCAGAGGACCAAAGTCAACATGTACCTACATCTTACCTTTTGAATCTTAAAAAAAAACCACCTTCATGGGCTACTTTGGTTATTTGCAAACTTATGTTCTCCTTGGGAGAGAGAGGGGCAGTGTGGTTAAGAAGCAGTTTTGGTACAGGCAGACCTGAGTTCCAGTCTTTGCCACTTACTAGCTGCGATCTTGGTTTGAGGTGTAACCTGTCAGGGGTAGGACACAGTTATAAGAGAGACTTTATCTAACAAATTCAGTCAGTGTAACCTAATTCTTTGTACCCTCAATGAATCTCAAACAATTAAAAATAAATAAATAAATGAACAAATAATAAAAAAAGAGGAAAAAAAGTTAAAAAAAAATAGAAACTAGCACTTAATTTGTGGATTTCTGAGGTTTTCCTAAGGTAAGATTTGCTGCAGAGTAAGTGCTCAGCGATCTTAGACTTCATCAATCTGCTTAAAACCTGGTTAGACGGCTCGGCGCCTATAGCTCAACCGGCTAAGGCGCCAGCCACGTACACCTAAGGTGGCAGGTTCGAATCCCCAGCCCAGACCCCCCAAACAACAATGATGGCTGCAACCAAAAAATAGCCGGGTGTTGTGGCGGGCACCTGTAGTCCTAGCTACTTGGGAGGCGGAGGCAGGAGACTCGCTTGAGCCCAGGAGTTGGAGGTTGCTGTGAGCTGTAATGCCACGGCACTCTACCCAGGGAGACAGCTTGAGGCTCTGTCTCAAAAAAAAATAAAATAAAATAAAAAATAAAATAAAATAAAATAAAATAAAAACCTGGTTAGACAAGAGGGCAGAATTTACAGGCCATTTTCAACTTGTTGTCAATCAGTTTTTTTTTTTTAATTCAGTGAACTTTTATCCAGGAATATAGCCTTCATGTGACCAAGAGAGAACTTAGTGGTTAGTCTGAAAGAACCATGTGACAGGGGTGAGCACAGATGATAAAATCTGGTGCCATGAGGAAACGTCTAGGGAAAGGGCATATTCAGTATCTTGATTGTGATGGTGGTTTCATAGGTGTATACATAAGCCAGACTTATCAAATTGTATGTCAAAGCCCAATGAAAACAATACAAGAAAAAAAGTTTTAATACTGTTTGTAATACTATTCTTCCTAACATTTTGGTAAAGCTGAGAATTAGAAATTCCTTTTTTCAAGTGATTTGTTTTGTGGGGAGAACAATCTGTGTATGTATAGGCTTGACACCATCAACTTTTTTCATAGCTTACCAATTCTCTTTAATAAGTTATTGTTCTAGTAATTCCTAAGAGGAGAAAGAGAAGGATGCCATTTATCATAGGAGCGATTGGATTGGATCATTACAGTGAATTTAGGTTCAAATGCCTTTTTACTGATAAAATTTACTTAAGAGTTTTATTGTAATCAAATTGGCATCTTTAATACAAATAAAAATTAAAAAATTTAGAGTTTGGATTTTCTAGGACATTTGCTTAAAAACTTTTTTACTTTTCTGTCATTTCAGCTCTGGTTTAAACATCTTGTACCCAGGTGAAACTGAAATCAATAACTTACTTAAATTGGTCTTAACAGAAGGTGAGAGTTATTCATTAATTATCTTTGAACAACCATCCTTTTTTTGTCCCTAAGGAAATGGCTGGCTATTAAGATAATTAATACTTTTTTTCTTCATATCTGTTAGCATATTTTTAAAATGTACCAGCATATATATCAATATTTCAGATTGAAAGTAGAAACTACGTTTTATGTATCTTCAAATTTTATAAACTTCTGCCTCTACTGCTTAGCATAATGTATGGGACTTTAGATGTTTAGCAAATGTTTTAGAATAATGACTTTTTGGTGATCTCTAAGCTAGTTCCCTCCCCCCACCTCGCACATTAGAGCCCACCTTTTTAAGTTACACTAAATAGCAACAAAAAGTACCATATTAGAGACAGTTTGCATTTAAAAGAAATATTAAAGATTTAGATATCACATTTTTTATCAAGAGAAGGTAATTTCACTTCAATTGGGATGTGGATTAAAAAAATGTGATCAGTTATAAAGTAGTTTTTGCTGCTGCTGTTTGGGTAAGTCCAGTTCTATATGCTTGGTGTGTTTTTTTTGGCTGAACATGGTGGCTCATACTTGTAATTCCAACACTTCGAAGGATCACTTAAGGCCAGCCTGGGCAACATAGTGAGACACCATCTCATAAGAAAAGTAATAAGAAAAATTAGCCCAAGGCCGGGCATGGTGGCTCACGCCTATAATCCCAGCACTCTGGGAGACTGGGGAGGGTGGATCACCTGAGCTCACAGGTTCCAGCCAGACTGAGCTAGGGTGAGACCCCATCTCTAAAAATACCAAGGCGTTATAGTCCCTGCTACTTGGGTGGCCGAGGCAAGAGAATCGCTTGAGCCCAAGAATTTAAGGTTGCTGTGAGCTATGACACTATGGCACTCTACCAAGGGCAACAAAACTCTGTCTCCAAAAGAAAAAGAAAAATTAGCCCAGTGTGGTGGAACACACCTGTACTCCTAGCTACTTGGGAGGCTGAGGCAGGAGGATTACATTAGCCCAGGAGTTCAAGACTGCAATGAGATGTGATCAGGCCACTGCATTCCAGGCTGGGTGACAGAGTGACACCCTGTTTGTAAAAAATAAGACAAAAAAAGAACAAAAACAGCATTCATTTTCTAAAGGTCTTATCAAGGTAGTTTATGGAGCTTTGTTCTGTGTTAGGAGAGAGAAACAGTGGACTCTCCCAGCTGCGGGATGTCATCCTGACCAACTTAGCTGAACAGCTTCAAAACAACCGATTTGGTAGCGATGAAGATGATCATTACAGGTGACATTAGTTATATTATTCACTCCTAGTCTTTGCTTTGTGTTCTTCTAAGTTATTTAGTTACGTGTAAATGTGTTTCATCAACATCAGTATCCTGTTTTAGCTAACTTGACCACCAGCATGTTAAACCAAAAGCATAGACCAATTGAAAGATAATAAATTCCACAGTTGCCCTCAAAACCAATAATAGCACATTTCGGTTTTATTGGTAGAATAATCTAGGCATGGTGAAAGGGTCCTTAGCAGAAATAACAGATTTAAGAGATCTTGGTTCAGGGTGTGGTCCAAATTGCAGGCTTGTGAGAGAGGCTGAGTATGTGTGTTAGAGCTTGTAAGGGGGAAGAAGGTGTTGGTTTTCTGTGTTATTTATAAAATACTTTGACTAGAAGGTTGGGTGCCATTTTTTTTTTTAATTTTTAAATTTTGTATCTTCTATTGTCATCTCGTACCAATTGTATAAACTTTATCCTGCTATGAATAAACCATCAATATTTTATTGTTACGTTTTTCCTACATTTTAAAGACTAAATGATGAACTTTTACACTACATTCTGAAGATTGTTGTACGAGAATCCTGTATCTTAATCACCAAGTGCCAAACTGTCTCTAAAGATGATTTTCAAAAGCTCCTTTCAACTGTGCCTGTAAGTAAAGATGGATTTAATGAAAGCAAAATATATCTAGCATCTCTGTTTTCATTTTATGATATTGAGAGGTGTGCACATACACACATACTCATTTTACAAAGACAGACTTAAAATAATTTATGAAAATCAGTATATAACTGCTTATCCTAGAAATGTAGAGCTAGACAAGTCGACTTGAAATACCTTTCCAAAGACTTTATCCCCCTTGCTTAACCTGCTTGATGCAATACATTTTCCAAATTTGGGTGTTTTTGTTTTATCTAGTGAGGGATTCTTCCCCCTATTAATTTTTAATGTAGCATTGTTTTCTAAACCATCAATGTTTTATAGAGAATGATAGGAACCAAAAGATTCTTTTAAGGGCTTATGTAGTATTTTGTAATGGAGATGCACATGAACTATTAAGAGGCAAAAATTCAAGTAAGTATTCTGAGTCATTAGTGAGGATTGTATAGCAGAAGGCAGGAAGTTACAGTAAATGTGTCAAAGTATGTATCAAAAGCCATGTGGAAATAAGTCACCTGAGAAACTAACTTGGTTTGTTTTCTGTACTTTCTCTTTTTGTTTTCTTTGTCAAAATCTTTTAAGAACATGAGGATAACATGCTCGCTCTTTCAGTAGGGTGTAGATCATTTAAATACCCTTGTTTGTATTAAAGGCTGCATCCTCCTGCCTGCGCTATCTGATGGCAGTTCAGAATCACCTACTCAGTAACACTATTTTGATTAAACCTGATGAGAATGATGACAGTGACAACTCCTTGCAGGGAGAAACATTGAAGGTACAGGTAAACACCAAGCTTTATTTTAACAATGCTTTCTATCCAGTGTGTAAAGCAGCTTAATTGGCTAAATTTCTGTGTATTATGATGTCAGAATTCACCTTGTGGCTTATATTCTTGTGTGAGGTAACATGAGACCAGTCATTCTATAGAGTTTTATGTCATTGCACAGTGGTCACCATATTTGTGACACTCTCATAATGTGTCATCCATGTGCTCCTGTCAATCTTTTTGTGCCTGTGTTTATTTCCATCTTCTTTTAAGAACTATATAATGTGGCACTTACAAGTGATCTCATATGCACCTGGAAGTTATACACATAAATAAATATATATTATCCATAAATAAATCTGGGAGCATAGCATTTTAAGTAATTTTGACATTTTGGATGGTTTATTATGTTATCTTTATTTTAATAATTTTTAAAAGGTGATCATTTCTCTCAATCTTTGTATCAATTTCTAAACCTATAGTTCATTTCCATTTTCTATAATTATTTTTATATTTATTAAATTCTTCTGTGTAAACTTAAGAATTTGTTCCCACGTGATAATTTATAGCAGTCCAAAGTTTTTTTATAGCTGTGGTTGTTATAATTTTGACAGATGCTCAAGGCTGTTGCTTGTATTGTTCTTCAGAATTTCATCTTTGTGGGAAAATTAGAAAAATCAATAAGAACTTTATTTTTCCCTAAAATATTGCCTTAAACACACCAAAAAGTTAGCCAAGGAAGCCACAGTGAAAGATAAAAGCCATTACAGTTTGCGCTTTTCTTATTCCTTTATGTATATATTCAATTTAAATCAGACATTTGCTAGCTCATGCTTATGAGTTTATCTCATTATATAATCACTTTTTAAACAAGAAGATGTGTGTAAATTTTTAATTTAAGTTGTTGTTGATAATATTTATTGAACTTCTCTTGCCTTAGATAGGTAAGGACATCAGTAAAAAGGGACAATAATATCTAAAGTTGAAAGCCCTGCAAAGCTGGCACTTTGCTGCCACTTGGTATGGGGTCAGTAGATGATTACTCACGCCATTAGTATATGACTTAAATCATGAATCAGCTTGTCTAATCACTTCAGAGTTCCTTTTCTCTTAATGATAAAAAAACATTTATAATATTAAAAAAAAGAAAAAATCCAAATCAGAAAAGTTCAACAATAAAGTAAAACAGTTTTTTTCTATTTGAAGGTTACATTTTATAACTTAAACCACAGAAATAAATATGAAGACTCTTAGTAAAGTCCAAATAGTTGTCTAGTATTTCTGGGGGGAAATATAAAAAACACACAGTGTCACCTAAGGAGTTAGTTTGGTTGTATCTTTTTAATAGAAAATAATTGTAAACCTAAATATTCCTATGGTGTTAACTAGTGTTTCTTAACACATTATTTAGTTTTTGTACGCCTAAGAATGCTCCGATGGTTATTTTTAATGTTTCATAGCCTGTAACTGCCTGCTACTTTAATTGATTTTTTTTAACATGCCTGATTTTAAGTATAATGGGTTTAAGACATTAAGTAAAAGGTCACTTGTACTGTTTCAGAATGTTGTGTTTCTGTCTCATTTTATTCACCGCCTATACATGCGCCTTTTACTGTTCTGTTTTTCTCTTTAGCTATCCTCATACCACCCAAGGCAACCTTCCACCTGGACAGTTTCTGGGCTGGCCACCAGGAGCTCTCTGTGCTGGATGGGATGGGAGCTAGGCCTTTTCTCCTAGGGACTCAGTGTGCTCCCTGTGAAATGCTGCATATTTCTGTCAGCACTCCAGACCTTGGCCTCCCAAGTCAATTTGCTACTTGCCATCCTCGCAGAATTTACTGCTTTGGGCTTATTCTGGCCACCTCATTATTTCATTTGGAAATGCATCATTAAATACACCATTTCATGTTGTCATTGTGAGTGTATGTGCATCACAGAGCTTAAAAATAATATTATGATATTTTCTACCTAGGAGCTAAAGGTCAGTATTTTGGCTCTTGCCACCCAAATCCTGACTGGATGTGATGAAGTGTTGGAAATGCTACAGCAGGTCACGACTGCCCTCATAAATAGTGACATGGCAGACCGTGAGCAGAGGTGAGGAAATGGATTGTGGGCTGTGACCTGCAGCCCTTCAGGAAGAAAAATTTGCTTATGAAAGTGAGATCTCATGAGGACAGACTAGAGAGATTAATTTAGTGTAGAGGAATTTTGTGAGAATAGGTCGAAATGGCAAATGTTTCAAAACCAAGTGCAATCGAACTCTTTAAAGTGCTTTTAGATGAGATTGGGCCAACAGCCATCAAGGTTGTGGAGGACAGCCTCATCTTTGACATTTGGGACTTCTGCTGCCACAATTCCCAAATTGGCCTTTCCTTTAATTATTGAGCTTAGTACCACATGTATTTACTATTCTCATGATAAATCCTTCTAGTGATAGAGATAGTCAACTGCCACACAAAGATCACACTCACATGTTACTCAAGCTTTACTGGAGTTTCACTTCTCCCAGTACATAGGTGACCTACATAGGGGGTAAACTTGCCTTTCACAGTAGTAAAGTCCTTTTGGAGGCCTTCACATTGAAATTTCTGCTGTGGTTTGCTTTTAGAAAAGTTGCATGCTGTTTTTTTGACAATTTGAAAGGTAGAGATGTTGATCTAAAACTCCTGTAGTGTAATTTTGCTTCAGTAACCCTGTCTGTTTTCATGGCCTTGGTTCTTGCCTACTCCCAGAGAGTAGATGAGAGGTTGGGATTAAGAACAATATAATCCAGACAGGCACAACACTGGGGCTTAGTGAGACATAGTGCAGTCTAATGGGAGAGCCTGATGTCTGTTTCTGATTCCAACACCAGTATCTGGAGGAGGCTAGGGAATTTACATAGCACATTTCTTTCTGCATATCTTCCTTCTTCTAGCAGAGGACAGGGATATTAAGAATGTTATTTTAAAGACAAATTGAAAGTTAACCTACTTAGATTAGTTAAAATTATAGAGACAGAAAATAGAATGGTGGTTACAAGGGTAAAGGGGGAATGGGGAGTTACTGCTTAATGGATATAGAGTTTTGGGTTTACAAAATGAAAAGAGTTATGGAGGTGGATGGTGGTGATGGTTGCACAATATTATTTATATTTAACACAGAAAATGGTTAAGATGGGCCAGGCATGGTGGCTCACACCTATAATCCCAGAACCTTGGGAGGCTGAGGCAACAGGATCACATAAGGGAGGAGTTTGAGGTTACAGTGAGTTATGACGATACCACTGCATTCCAACTTGGATGACAGAGGAAGGCCCTGTCTCTATTTAAAAAAAAAAAAAAAAAAAAAAAAACAGAAAAAGCTAAGCTGGTAAAGTGTATGTTATGTTTATTTTATTAAAGTAAAAAGAATTGGGGTGGGGGAAAGCCTGCCAGCCTCTGTATGTCCCAGATGATCCTCAATTTCTCTAGGCCAGAAGTGGATTTCACAGCAATGGGAGGTGATCAGGGTTGTAGCCATTCACTTTCTCCTCTTCAGAGACTCAGTGCAGCACAGTGACCAGCAGCCCCAGGGGTAAGGGATCTTTACAGGTAGTAACTCCCCAGAGTAGCCATTGGCACTTTAGAACCCATTTGTGATTGGAAGGAGTTATGAAATGCACTGTGTAGAACCTTTTTTGGTAAAAGTCACAGTTAAAGGTGAAATCCATTAAGAGCTTTCTGTTCTTCCCCTCTCCCTCAGTGGTAGAAGGTGGGAAATTTGTGAACTAAACTGCTCTAATTGTAAGTGCTTAACTAGTTTAAGGAGATGGTGTTAGTTGCTTCTTCACATACTTGGGCATTGCTGAGGCTGTGTTTTTTTTGTTTTTTTTTTTTGAACTTTTTATAGGTTAAAAGGCTTGGAACAAGTTACTAAGGCTACTATGCTTGGTCACCTTCTTCCAGTGTTACTGACCTCCCTGATGCATCCAAATTTACAGACTCTGATCATGGCCGATGCCCTGATGCCTCAGCTAGTGCAGCTGGTACTCTATACCAGCCAGGTATGATCCTTGACATGCCAGAGCGAACTGCTTTTGGGCCCACCTGCTTCACAAGGAGGCTGTTTGCTTGTACTGAAGGCAGAATGAACATAACCCTGTCTTTCAGAAACCAAGGGAAATAATTAGGGAATGGAGAAAAATATCATGTCATAAAAAATAAACTAGAATATTTTGTTTGTTTGACTAAAATACTGTAGTCTTTTAGGAAGTGTTCATTGCTGATTGGCTATAAAAATGCTAATATACAATGCTGCTAAAAACGTACCATTATATTTTATCTGCGAAATCCTTGCCAGCTAAGAATAACTAATATAAATGATCTGTTCCTTATTAAGAGATGCGCTAGGAAATGAATGAGTGAATGAGTGAATGAAGGATGTGTTCCAGTCTAGCATTAAATAAAATAAGTGGCATTACTTAGTGAAGGAGGGCAGACCAGGATTGTAAAAAGGCGATTCAAGTGATAATTCTAAACTTGACTCTTGTACCATCCAGATAACTGACGGTAAGCACTTTAAAACACGTTGGTTTTGTGTTTCAGACGGCTTTGCTGCTTAAAACCCAGTGTCCAGTTTTTGCTGAGGTGGGCTGTTCCCCAGCTGGTACATCAGACCAGAAGTGCAGGATGTTCCCCGATGAGAGGTAATGGATGCTGCTTCTTGCAGAAACCCTTTTTTTTTTTCCCTTTCTGGTATTCTTTTTAGAATAGCGACTATTAGCAATGATTATGAAACTGGGTAAAGAAAAAGACTTTAGGATCAGAATTTTAGAGAACTGTAGGACTGCTTTGTAGATTTATAAGAACTGATTAGAATAAATTTCCCCATGATCAATAGATTAGTTCAAAATTGCCTTGAAATTCTCATACACTAATGGTGGGTATGTAAGATATTAAGACTTTCCCAGTTTCACAGTTTCTTTTTTTTCTTTTACTTTTTTTTTTTTTTTTTTTGAGACATAGTCTCACTTTGTGACCCTTGGTAGAGTGCTGTGGCATCACAGCTCACAGCAACCTCAAACTCTTGGGCTCAAGCAATTCTCTTGCCTCAGCCTCCCGAGCAGCTGGGATTACTGGCACCTGCCACAACACCCAGCTATTTTTAGAGACAAGGTCTCGATCTGTCTCAGGCTGTTCTCAAACCTGTGAGCTCAGGCAATACACCCATCTCAGCCTCTCAGAGTGCTGGTATTATAGGCATGAGCCACTGTGCCAGGTCGGTTTGGCAGTTTCTTAAAAAGTTAAACCTATACCTACTGTATAATCCAGCTATTCCACTTTAAGTAATCACAAAAGAAAGCATAGGTACTTTACAAAGATTTGTATGTTAAAGTCTTATAACAGCTTTAGGTAGAGTAGCCCAAAACTGAAAACAATTCAGATGTCCATCAACTGGTGACTGGATAAACAAATCATTGTATATCCAGACAGTGGAGTCCTAGTCAGCAATAAAAAGGAATGAACTGTTGTCACATGCAACAACATGGGTGAATGTCAGAATACTTACACTGACTGAAACAAACCAGGTCCCTTTAGGTCACATACTATATGACCCCATTTATATAAAACTCTAGAAAATGCAAACTAATCTGTAGTGACAGCAAAGAAGTGATTGGCTTGGGGGAGGAATGGAGGGATTTAAGAGGATGAAGGAAATCTCATAGGTATATACAAATGTCCAAACTTACTAAGTTGTATGCTTTAAATATGTCAATCATGTTTTATTAAAGCTGTCTTTTTAAAAAACTAATCAGAAAGGATTTCCTAGGTTTCTCTAGTGTCCTAGTCAACTGAGCTTTTTGCAGCAATGAAAACTTATATCTATGCTCTCCAGTACTGTCAGCCATAGCCACTGATTGTTACTAAGCACTTGTAATATGGCTAATGTGACCTACAAACTGAATTTCAAATTTTATTTTATTTAAATTCAATTTATTTGCTGGGTGCAATGGCTCATGCCTGTAATCCTAGCTCCCTGGGACCCCGAGGCGGGGTGAATTGCCTGAGCTCATAGGTTTGAGACCAGCCTGAACAATAGTGAGAACCCATCTCTGAAAGTAGCACTGTGGCAGGTGCCTGTAGTCTCAGCTACTTGGGAGGCTGAAGTGAGAGAACAGCTTGAGCCCAGGAGTCTGAGGTTGCTTGAGCTACAACCCCATGAAACTCTACCAAGAGCAACAAAGTGAGACTCTGTCTCAAAACAAACAAACAAAAAAATTCTATTTATTTATTTATTTATTTGCTCTGTCACCCTGGGTAGAGTGCTATGGCATCATCATAGTTCATAGCAACCTCAAACTCCTAGGCTCAAGCAATCCTCTTGCATCAGCCTCCTGAGTAGCTGGGTCTGCGGGTACCTGTATGACACCCAGCTAGTTTTTCTTTTTTCTTTTCTTTTTTTTGAGAAAGGTGGGAAAAGATGCAATTATAGTGTCTAACAACAACAAAAACCACTCTTAACTATGGGAATTTTTTTAATGTTTCTGATTGCCATTGATACCAAGCATTTAAAAGCCACGATGTTATCATGCTGCATGCTGTGGCAAATTAAAGGGCAATTTCCTAACCTTTGGTATTTTTCTGTGTTTACATTATTCTTTCTTTCTTTGCTACTAAGCTAAATCACTTTCCTTTTCTGTGTTTTAGAATGCTAGAAGAGAAGGAAGAGCCAGGCTTTCTCACTGGTTTAAAGATTCCTGCCCCATGGGCTGCTGGAAAAACTGTGGAAACGGTTCACCCCGTCAGAGACAACTATAAATTTAAAGAAACTGTCCATATTCCGGGAGCTCGCTGCCTGTATCTTAGATTTGATAGCAGGTGCTCATCACAATATGACTATGACAAAGTAAGTGCTGGTTCTACCTCCAATAAGCTGATTTCTTAGATGCTTCTTATTTTTCTTTGCTGCTATTCACCATTCTTGACTTATTTCCGTCTGCAGATTTATCTCTAAGGAATACTTTCCTAAGATAATATCTTGAAGCGTAGTGATTAAGGGAGTTAAGGAAACACCACCTCAGTGGTCTAAGAACAATATTTTAATGGCAGTTGAAAGTGTTCTTTGTAAGCTTTGAAATGTTTAGATCTGAGTCGAAGGAAATGTTCCTTTTCATTATGTTTCCCTCTGTGCTTGAAATCCCTACAGATGTATGATATCCATTTATCTAGAAAGGTCTCACTGCCCAATTCTTGGGACTTCTCATGTATCTTTTGGGGAAAGATGACATTTTAGAAGTGTTTTAGATGTGCTAGGATCTTACTTATATACCTTTAAATACTTGTTCTTTTTGGCCATTACTTCAGGCCCCATATAGATTTTGAGGAAGAGTAGTTTCCAGGCTGGTAGCTTAACAGTTATAAATAAAAGAAATCCTTTTAAAAGCTGAAGTATTTTCTTCTAGTCATAATTGTTGAATTGCAAGCCACCATGTTGAACTTATAAGGAAAGGCTAATGAAGTCAGGATATGTGACGTATGAGAGAACAACTGGAGGATTATCTAATGGCTTTGTACAGACTATTTTTATGTAGCTTGTTAGCTGTCTTGTTTTCTCTCTCCCTTGTGAGCTCTGTGAAGGCAAATGGTCTTAAATCCTATAGGGAGGTTTTAGGTTAAAAATAAAGGACTTCTTTTTTTTTTTTTTTAGAGACAGAGTCTCACTTTGTCTCCCTTGGTAGAGTGCCATGGCATCACAGCTCACAGCAAACTCCAGCTCTTGGGCTTAGGCAATTCTCTTGCTTCAGCCTCCTGAGTAGCTGGGACTACAGGCACCTGCTACAATGCCTGGCTATTTTTTTGTTGCAGTTTGGCCAGGGCTGGGTTTGAACCCGCCACCCTTGGTATATAGGGCCAGTGCCCTACTCACTGAGCTATAGGCACTGCCCCCCAAAATAAAGCTTCTTAACTGCGTATACTAGACATGCACTTTACTAGGCAGGTTACAGAATCCTTTTCTTCATGATTTTTTACGATCTTGAAGATTCCCAGATGTCTGGAGGGTTTGACTTGTCCCCCAAACTCAGCTAGAAGCAAGAAAGTAGGAAATTATCTTTGGTGGGTCTTTCAAAAAATACACCACCTAGCATCAGTCTACCCTGGTGCCTCGCTCCTGGCACAAGCTACCCCTGTTTCCTAAGACCAGGAGAAGTGACTAATATGGAAATTATGGAGGTTGCCATTTTAGTTGGTGTCATTTGGTTTCTCCTTTAAAACAGTAATTTGCTCTGTCAGCATCTATTTGTGCCTGAAAAAAAAAAGTAATTTGCATTTTTGATGAACACTAACTTATGCCTGCAATAAACATTAGTTTTAAATGATGGGGCACAAAGAGGCTTACTGAATGGATAAAAGTACATTTATTTTTCCAGTGGTCCCTGGCTGGTGTCAGCAAAAGGTCCAAAAGGGTAAGAAATCACAAAATGATAAGTGTCCAGGAGCTTTTAGATCTGAACTTAGAGAGAGTGAGAAGCAGCCAAAGTGCATTCGAAGCCAGGGTTTGGTATTTACAGAAGCCAGATCTTTATTTTTCCTTTGGAAGTATCTGAATGTCAAATGAGTTATAAATGTTTCTCCTACATATTGGAAAGTTGGTCTGTTGATTATAAATGAATAAGAAAATACTGATACATGAAAACTGACCCAAGAAGCAGCAGCCCCTTTCTGGCCCAAATTTATATCTTTTTCTTTTTATACATTAAGTAACATTCTAGGAATATATGGCTTATTTTCAATTTGTTGCATTTTTTAAAATCCTTATTTATTCATTGATTCTTTTTGGTGCTTTTGTTGTTGTGTTAGATATAATCATCTTTCTATCTGTATTTGCTCATTGTATTAATGTGGGGGAGAATTTAAGGGGTCAAACTATACCTGTTATATGTTAGTAGGTAGGATTAAAGTAGCTATTAATATTTCAAAAACATTTATATATAATAGCTGAGTATAACTATTATAATGCCCAGTCCCCAAGCAAATTAGAGTGGGGTAATGTAAATAGTATGCTTTTTATTTTAATGACCATTATTACTATATGGCTGCCCAGTAAATACCAATGCTGATTGTATCCAAGTTTGTATCAGTTATACCTAAAAAAAATCAGGAAAGATTAATTGTAATGATTCCAGTGCCTGGTTATAAATGTGTTTTTAAACAGATTTTTTTGCAGCCTTTTTATTTGTAGATGTTGTTTTTGTTTTTCTTTTACAGTCTAACAGTCTATTTTCTGTTTTGAAGTTGGTGATATACGCGGGGCCTAACACAAACAGTAGGAAGGTTGCTGAGTATGGAGGCAATACACTGGGATATGGCAGCCGTAGTGTCTTAGGAACTGGTTGGCCGAAAGACTTGGTGAAGGTATGGTATCCAGTCATAACTGCTCCCTAGTAAAGATAAATGTATTTACAGTCCTCACAGGTCAAATTACTAAGTATAATGCCAGAAAACATTTGCCATGGGGGCTTTTGTTGAGATGAGGCTACCTTGCTAGTCTTCTCAGCTCACTCCTTCTATTTAGAATGATCCTCCTTCAGACCTCAAACCTGAGCCAATAAAAAGAAAAAAAAAAAAACAGAATGATCCTCCTTTTACTTGTAGAACATCAGATCCTGTTCACTCTGGAGCTGGAATCCCTTGCACAGGTTACTCCCTGGACAGAGGTTGTCACAGCATTTCCTCACCGTCCATTAAAAGGGCTGCGAGTTCTTCCAGCCCAGTATCCTTTTTGACAGCCTAAGACCCCAGAACCATTACAGTTTAAAAATATTGGGTAAATGTGTTCAGATATTTTGGGGCCTTTGAAACAAAAATAATGATCCATTCCCAAATTCATGAGATTAGGCCCACACTTTATAATCTGGGCCCTCAAGCTATCTACTGCCAGTTTGCCTAGAATATGAATATGAACTGAAATGACCATTAAAACCCCCAAATGTCTCCAAGGTCTGTTCCCAGAGCTTTTATTTCACATACATTATGTACCCTCTTTAATTCAGCCATAAACAGCAAGTTAACTCAAGGGGTGCAGCCTAGGTGCACTCAGATCCAAATCAGCACAGAACTCTGTAATTGTTCTTCCACTTGCTGCCTTTTGTTTCTTACTCATGGAGTTGGTTCTTTAATGTGCACCAAGGTCTTGAAGCACTCAGTCCTGGTTGTTTGCCTGCCTTGTTGACATGACTGAGATGGAGCAGAGACCAGGGAAGAGCAGAAAGAATAGAAATTTGAGGAATTTATTACAAGTTGCACTCAAGATTTGATGAATCTTTACTTTGATCCTGCTTTGGGGCAATCGTGGTCCATTTTACCGATGCCTTGTCCCAAAGACTGCCTGGTCAAAGGAGATACCTAACAGGCTGGTATCTGAGGGAGGAAATGGAAATTGAATCAAAAATCAAACCTGTAGTCCTTTCAAACATCTCTGAAATTCATTGCTTTCTTATAAATTTTGTCTTGTTTTTTAAATACATTTTCCCCCCCTTAAATTTTAAGGTGGAAGGAGATACAGTCACCTTCTCCTTTGAAATGAGAAGTGGCCGTGAACACAACACTCCTGATAAAGCTATGTGGGGCTTTGCTTGCACAGTTCGCGCTCAGGTACTTGCATCTAACCACTGCTATGGGCAAAATAATGTACTTTCTGCTGTGTGCCTTGTTTACATCTATTGTATTTGCCTGAGAAACAGAGCAAAATATGAGTCACTGGTTCATTCACATTTTCCATTTAACCATAGTAAACTACTAGTAGTTAGCAGTAGTTTTGTAGAATAAAACTGGCTATGAAGTCAGTTCAGCAGCACAGACATAATCCATTGCTGGTGGCTCCATCTTCAATGCCTGGGGAGGCAACTTGACTCCAGCATTGTTCCATAGGTCAAAGAAGACTCGAACATTTACTAGAAGTAAGCACTTAGATTCTGGATTTTAATAGTTATAAAAGGTCAGGTGTGGTGGCTCACTCCTGTAATCCTAGCACTCTGGAAGGCCAAGGCAGGAGGATCTCTTCAGCTCAGGAGTTCAAGATCAGCCTAAACAAGAGCAAGACTCTTCTCTACTAAAAACAGAAAAATTAGCCAGGCGTTGTGGTGGGTGCCTGTAGTCACAGCTACTCAGTAGGCTGAGGTAGGAAGGATGACTTAAACCCAGGAGTTTGAGGTTGCCGTGAGCTAGGCTGAGGCCACAGCACTCTAGCTTGGGCAACAGAGTGAGACTATGTCTCAAAAAAGAGTTGTAAGAGTTCTGCTAACCCCTCTACTTACTTGATTTTAAAAACATACTTTGGACTCGGAGGTTGCTTATGTTTAACCAAGCGAAGACTCCCCAGAGTGGAATGATCTGCTAGAATGTAAGCTCCATGAGAGCAGGGTCTATGGTTTGTTCTCTGATGTATCTCAGGCATGTAGAATATTGCTTGGTATACAGAAGGCACTCAATAAATCATTAAGTGAATTCAGTGCAGTCACACTTTGAGTACAGGTAAGAAAACAAAATAGTGATTTATACTTAGTCACGCATGACGGAGAGGAAGTTATCTAAAGAATCTGGGCTTCTGATGTAATTTGTACTGTTTCTGATAAGGAGTCTTATCAGCTATTTTCTCCCCAGAATTACATTGAGACTTCATTCTGCGGCCATTCCAGTACCACCATCTAGAGATGATGTTGGGTGTCCCATAGCAGTGAGGCTTGGTGCTGCCCTATGACACCCTGTGGTTGGGGACATGCAGCGTGGCACAGTACAGGGTGAAGGACTCTGCCAATGTCCACTGACCAGTGTGGTTTACGTTGTAGGAGTCTTCGGAGGATGTCTCAGGAGGCTTGCCCTTTCTGGTAGACCTGGCTTTAGGTCTGTCTGTGTTAGCTTGTTCCATGTTAAGAATCCTGTACAATGGACCAGAAATTACCAAAGAAGAAGAAGCCTGTCAGGAGCTATTGCGGTCCAAACTTTTACAAAGGTAACAAAAAGGTTCAAACTGAGCTAGTATTCCCCACAAAGGAAAAGGGACTATGTGGAAAAGTACTGTGAGTGCATTTCCCAGCTGATTATGCCTACTGCCTGACAATCTCCTGGGTGTCATTGTGTCTAAGAAACAAGATGAAATTTCACCATAGTGCTTTCTAGCCCTTACTTCACTAAATTTCACATTACATCCTTGAACCACATAAGCTTTTCTCCAACCCAGTAATTATATAATTAAATTGAATGATCCCTCAAAGGATGGGCAGAAGTATGAGAAAACAACCATAGCGAAACGTTTATTATAGAATCTAGACACTGAGTATATGGATTGTTAACCGTGTAATTCTTTCAACTTTTCTGTATGCTTAAAAGTTTTCATAATAAAATGTTGGAGAGGAGGTAGATTCCCAAAGATATGCTTTCATATAATGCTCATTTTTCTTTCACTTCTGGAGAAAGTTTGATGAATAAATATGTAACCCAGAATGCAATCCTTCATGTTTGATGTATCAGCAAACTTCAAGTACCTTTCCAGGGTTAATGATGAGAGAGGAAGTGAAGAGCCTCTTTTCTGTCTGCCCAGGTGCCAGTGGCAGGTGGAGGCCAATGGTGTGATCTCCCCTGCCCTTACTCCGAGTCCCTCTCCACTGCCTCTGACCATAGAGGAAGACAGAGAATTCACCTACCCCTCTGATGTCCTCGTGCCTCCTGTTGGGAACTACTTTGATCTTCCCCGGATCAGGCTGCCTCCAGGAATCATGATAAAGCTCAGGGAAATTTCTGGGCGTGCTAGACCTCAATTTAGACCAAGTATAAAGTATGTTGCTATGTGGCATTTTACTTTTCCCAATGAAAAAAGAAATGGTTGAACAATTGAAGGGGATATATTTCTTTTCATGATCTAGTAAATGAACCTTAATTTTATATTTACTGAATGAATGTTAGCTGAGTATTCTGGATACACTAGATAGTATTCCAGATTAGCAGTTTTCAAAACCAGCAGCATTTGTATCACCTGGGAACTTTGTGAGTTCTTGAACCCCATTTCATACCTATTGAATCAGAAACTGAGAACGGGCTCAGTTATCTGCATTTTAACAAGTTTCCCATGTAATTCTGATGCATGCTGAAGTTTGGCAGGGTCTAGGTTTTTCTTAGTACTCGGAGTCAGCCTCTGGTTTCTATAGAGTCTAGATATGTGTCTTTTTTTTTTTTTTTAATGCCAAAAGAGATGGCATGGGGTCTTTTATCTAGAATGTGAAGTCTATAGTTAGAAATGTCTTTGTGATATTCTTGCTTAAAGTCTGTTTTGCAGACTGCCTCTACCTTCTGCAGCAAAATTGCCTCCTGAGGCAAAATTGGCCATTTCAGAGAGAAAATTTTAGAGAATAGATGAAATTTAAAATGAAATAAATGCAGAAAACACTATTATTTTCAGTCTCACATCCGTATGTACTGGATACTACAACCTATGATACTGCATAACTAGGGGATAAATGGTGCTGAAGATCTTTTTTTTAATCCTTAGCCCTATTTTATCTGTAATATGACTCTAGCTCAAAACATACCAATCATAGAATATGAAGTCTCTTTAATTTTGATTTTCAGCTTTATCAGCCAATGTCCATTTTATCAATTAATAAACTAAATTATTTGCCAACTTAAGACTCTCACAATGCATTATACTCTCCATGCCTCTTACTCTATTGTAGTAGGAGATGTGGAGAGTATTTAATATATATTTAAATCAAAGCCTACATTCTAACCTATAAAATACAGTATTGGGAAACTAAGAGCATGTCACATATCTGACTAATTTCTATTCTGGTCACAGAGAAGTGATTCAGCCAGATGTGATGGAGGAAATGGTGGTGTCATGTGTTATTAAGCACTTGAACTTGGTTGATGCACTGCAGTCCCTAATAAATTTCCAGTATCAAGAAGAACATGCCGAGGAATATGATTTATTGTGTAAAATTATGGGAGAGACCTTTAAGAAACTCAATGCCATGGAGAGACAGCTGCAGGTAAATGAAAGCTAAGACAAGTATATTTGTCTTGGAATTGTTAGAAATCATTTCTTTCCTCGAAATATAAAGAAGTTTTAAATGTAATTTAAGGCTGGCACAGTGTCTCATGCCTGGAATCCTAACACTGTGGGAGGCTGAGGCAGCAGGAGTTTAAGACCAACCTAAGCAAGAGCGAGACCCCATTTCTACTAAGAAAAATAGAAAAGACTAGCTAGACCTGGTGGCACATGCCTGTAGTCCCAGCTAGTTGGGAAGCTGAGGCAAAATCACTTGAGCCCAGGAGTTAGAGGTTGCTGTGAGCTATGATGTCATAGCACTCTAGCCTAGGGCAATAGAGTGAGACTCTGCCTCAAAAAATAAAAAAATAGGCCAAGCGGTGGCTTATTCCTGTAATCCCAGCACTCTGGGAGGCCACTCACTCAGGTGGATTGCCTGAGCTCAAGAGTTTGAGACCAGCCTGAGCCAGAGCGAGACCCTGTCTCTAAAAATTAGCCAGGTGTTGTGGCAGGCACCTGTAGTCCCAGCTACTTGGGAGGCTGAGGCAAGAGAATCACTTGTGCCCAAGAATTTGAAGTTGCTGTGAGCTATGATGGATGCCACGGCACTCTACCCAGGGTGACCATTGAGACTATGTCTCAAATAAATAAATAAGTAAATAATTTTAAAAAGTAATCTAAATTTTAACAAATTACTATTATGACTAAAATTTCCAAATTTATAGGTTGTACTTGTTTTTATCTTGCATCTACATACATATTGTTTTATTTTAATTTGTCAGAGTGTTGCAGAACTGGAACAAAAATGGCAAAGTGAGGTTGAGGATGCCATGCAGGGGAAACTGGAGAACAACATGCCTTTCTTTTACGACTATCATTTTAATGAGGTGAGCAAAGTATGTGATTTCGCACCGGAGGATTACTGTTTATAGAGCAAAGGTATATATTGTGCCAGGAGAGGCAAAATAAGTATGGCACATTCCAAAAATGCACCCATTTAAGAGGTTAAATGATTGTCTTTGACTTTTGACAGCTGAAAAAAGGTTAAATGAAAATTGATTAAATCAACATGCCAATATATGAATGATTATTCATCAAGTTGTTTTTTAACAGATTAAGTTTTATACCATTAACCAGTTAAAGAAAGTCTAAAGAAATTGTCATCATTGTTAAGTTTTGTTTTCAAGCCTTAAAAAAATAAAAACCAACTAGAATTATAAACCATGAAGAAATCCCTAGAAAGCAGCCAATTCCATTTTTAATCAAATAATAGCTTATAGATGTTATTCAGGCATAGAAATATGGACCAACAGTATGATTTTTCCGTGAAATTTTCTGTTCTTTTAACATATGTATGTAAAAGTTGGGTTTTGCAGATTCTGCATACCATCTTTTCTTGATTTTTCCTTTTTTAGAACAAAATGAAAGAACTAGAACTTTTGTGTTCAATGAAAGAAGTCTCCTTTGATGGAAATGATCTTGAAAACATGGTCCTATCACTGAGGTTAGTGATGTTAATGACTATTAAGGCTAATTTATCACCTTGATGCTCAAAACAAATTATAAAAGTGTAGTCTCTTAATAGGTTTTTAAAAAATACTGTGCAAATTCACAATTTCAAGCATATGGAAACAACTCAAATGCCTTTACTACATGAGTAGATTAATAAAATGTGGTATTTGTACTACAGAGTACAACTCAGCCATTAAAAAAAAATGGTGATCTGGTATGTTTTATATCAACCTGGATGGAACTGGAAACCATTATTCTGAGTAAAGTATTACAAGAATGGAAAAACAAATACTAAATATACTTGATACTAAATTGGAATTAGTCAATCAACACTTATTAGCACATAGGGAAGTAAGTCTCAATGGGAATCAAGTAGGCGGAAGGAGGGAGAGAGGGAGAGAATATTGTACATATTCTAAGTGAAGAGCACACTTATAACTTTGACCTGAAATATACAAACAAACTATGCAACCAAATACATGTGTGCCCCTGTAATATTCTGGAAAAAATATTAGCAACTGTTTTAAAAAGAACAACAAATTATTGTGCATTCACTAACTATCTTAGAATTGGAACTCATTTGGTACATTGGAAATTTTGATTTTAACCTTCAAAAATTAGCATAGGCGTTTGAAACTGTGAGAAAGGAACTGAAAGTGGACAAAGTTTATAGTGCTGATCCCCTCAGTTGGGAAAAGGGAGAAGGGAAGCAAAGTTTTTTAGGTTCCTTTGGCTTAATTTCCCCTCTGTCTTTTATCCTTTATAATTTTTTTTTTAATAATTACTTTTGGCAAGCTAGAGAACAACTAAATGCATATCAGTCTTTCTTTATAGGGAGAAGTTCCTACAAGAAGTGAATTCTCTTATTCAGAAACCTTCACACCCACTGGCCAAAACAAAGACATTAGTAAAGAGTTTAATGAACCGAGCTGAGCTGTTGCTGCATGTTACCATTGCTGCCCAGTCGGGCCTCACAAGAAGCATCTCGGGGACCCCTGCAGAAACGCCAGGTATTGCATAAAGAAGCCCTTGAAGGGCTTCTAACCCTAGTCTGCTCATAAAAGGTATATCAGTTACTTAGAAAATTCACTAGAATTTTTTCCTAGAAAGGGAAAAAGGAAATTTCTATATTTTTTGTTTTGCCTTGTGTTTCTCTAGTCAAAAAATCCTTACTTTTCATTAAATTCCTATGGCATTTTGTGAGTCAACTGAGCATCAGTGGTACCTCCTTGCCTGCTCATTAAGGTTTTCTTAGGGGCATCTGAAGAGCCGAATGCCATGTATTTTTATATATGGTTATATATATGTATTTTTATATATGTATTATTATTTTATATATGACACATATATGATCTGGTTATCATAGTAACATAAAACTAGTCAACATTGTGAATCTTATAATGCATCATTTTTTCCTCTTTACTTGAAGCTGAGTTTGTATTTCATCTTTTGTAATTACATGGAACCTTCTGGCACATGACTTTCTGTGAATTAACTATTTCTTTTTTTTTTTTTTATTTTTTTGCCAGGGCTGGGTTTGAACCTGCCAGCTCTGGTACATGGGATCAGCGCCCTACCCTTTTGAGCCACAGGGGCTGCCCTGAATTAACTATTTCTAAGTCACATTTTAGTTGTTAGCCTAAAAATGCATCTCTTGGCTTGGCGCCTGTGGCTCAAGTGGCTAAGGTACCAGCCACATACACCTAAGGTGGTGGGTTCGAATCCAGCTCGGGCCGCCAAAACAATGGTGATGGCTGCAACCAAAAAATAGCCAGGCGCTGTGGTGGGTGCCTGTCATCCCAGCTACTGGGGAGGCTGAGGCAGGAGACTCACTTGAGCCCAGGAGTTGGAGGTTGCTGTGAGCTGTGATGCCACAGCACTCTACCCAGGGGGATAGCTTGAGGCTCTGTCTCAAAAAAAAAAAAAAAAAGAAAGAAAAAAAATAAATATTCCTTTATAAAACAGCTATTTCCCTCAATAGGGTTAAGGACTATATTTTAGGGAAAGAATCAGTTAGATTCTAGCTCAACTATAATATGTATTCCCATCAACTAAGATCAAAGCCAAGGTATCAACAAATGACAATGCCAGCTAAATAAATCGAGGATTAAAGGGGGAGCAAGGAGACAAAGGCCATCTCTGAAAAAAAATTAATCTGGATTTATTTCAAGTAAGAAATTTATGCTTGTAGTCCCAGCTACTTGGGAGGCTGAGACAACTGGATTGCTTAAGCCAAGTGTTTGAGGTTGCCGTGAGCTATGATGATGCCACAGCACTCTACCTAGGGTGATAGAGTGAGACTCTGTCTCAAAAAAAAAGAAGTATATGCTTCTAGAAATTACTTCTATACCCTCTTTTGCTCTTTAGAGTATTCATGGTGAAGTGCACATTGATAGCTATGAAATTGAATGGATATTTTCGTCATTTTTTTGAAAACCAATTTAATTAGATTTTCATTTTTCAAGCTAAAATAATTTTTAACCTAATATTTAGGTTCGATAATGGCCTAAAAGCTGTCAGTGTGCAGTGCTAACCCTGTTGGTAGCTGAAGTCTGACACAAAGCAAAGATACACTTAGGCTGGTAGTTCTGTGTTATCTTGGCCTGTTGCTATAACTCCTTACGAGTTAGATAGCAGGAATGTCAGCCCTTCTATTCTTTTCTTTCCAGCTTGTAAATCAGCTTCAGAAACAAAGGTGATATCTCATGCTGTCCGGCAGCCTGTTTTTCTTCGCAGTATGTCAGCTCCTTCTGACCTGGAAATGATTGGTAATGAAGATTTGGAATTTACTAGAACAAATCAGAGGTAAGAGGCTAATGGCCAGGGCTGGGTCCCCCTTGCATCTGAATGAATTCATCACAATAGGCTCCCTGAACAAATTTCTTGTCTTGTCCATCTGACACGGCTCTGTGTTCCCTGTAGGCGTCGCCACGTGACCAGTCACCGCAGCAGCTCCTTCACCCTCCTGCAGTCACTGGCCATTGAGGACAGCAGGGACAAGCCCACCTACAGTGTCCTGCTGGGGCAGCTATTTGCTTTCATTGGCACCAACCCTGACCAAGCTGTATGTCACGTTTTGCAGACTACAGAGGAATGGCACTTGACAGCGTGAGGGGTTTTGTGAGAACGAGCAGAAATCAAGTGTCCCTCTTTCTTGTACATTTCAGGTGTCCAGCAGCAGCTTTCTTTTGGCAGCGCAGACAAGGTGGCGACGGGGAAACACTCGTAAGCAGGCCTTGGTCCACATGCGGGAATTGCTGACAGCTGCTGTTCGGGTTGGAGGAGTGACACATCTGGTGGGTCCAGTGACAATGGTCCTTCAGGGAGGACCCAGGTCAGTTGTTCTATTAATTTATACTATCCTACTGAGAACAGGTGAAAGCTATTTCAAAGGTATTCCTGGGGCCAAAATATAAGTTTGAACTCCTGAGTTCAAGTGATCCATCAACCTTCGCCTCTCAGAGTGCTAGGATTACAGGCGTGAACCACTGCGCCTGGCCTAATTTTCTATTTTTAGTGGAGACAGGGTCTTACTCTTGCTCAGGCTGCTCTTGAACTCCTGAGCTTAAGCAATCCTCCTGCGTTGGCCTCCCAGAGTACTAGGATTACAGGCATGAGCCACTGTGCCTGGCCATCTCATAGTGTTTTTAGTGATTTCATAGCACTGCATCATACTCTTGAAACTTTATTTAACCAGTTCCCTTTTGGGGGGGGAGGGGGTTGTTGTTTGGCAGGCCTGGGCCTGATTTGAACCTGCCAGCTCTGGTGTACTTGGCTGGTGCCCTAGCCGCTGAGCTACAGGCACCAAACCCCAGTTCCCTATTTTTAAACATTAGGTTATTTATTTATTTTTGCTTTTATAAACAATATTATGTTTCATATCTTTGTAGATAAATCCTGATTGTTTCAGTTAATTACTATAGAATTAGCCCTATGTCGTGTTATTACCTTGAGAAAGTCTTGTTTTATATTACCTGGGCTCTTATACTATGCTCATAATTAAAGTGTGAATTTGGCCAGGTGTGGTGGCTCATGCCTATAATCATAGTATTCTGAGAGGCCAAGGAGAGAAGATCACTTGAGCTTAGGCGTTTGAGACCAGCCTAAGCAAGAGTGAGATCCCCTTTCTCACTTTGCCAGACATTGTGGCAGGTGCCTGTAGTCCTAGCTACTCAGGAGGCTGAGGCAGCGGGATCACTTGAGACAAGTTTGAGGTTGCTGTGAGCTAGTTTGATGCCACGGCACTCTAGCCTGGGCAACAGAGTGAGACTCTTTCTCCAAAAAAAAAAGAAAAAAAGTAGTGAACTTAAAATCTTTGGATTTCTCATTAATAACATTTCATTTACAGTATTCTATGTTGTATGGTATAGTGTATATTTGTCTTAATATCAAATAGGTTTGGAAAATGTTGGACCCCATTTCCTTGCTCTTACAGAAGCTTTCTTCTTCTTTTTTTATTAAATCATAGCTGTATATATTAATGCAATTATTGGGTACAGTATGTTGGTTTTATATACAATTTGAAATACTTTCATGAAACTGGTTAACACAGCCTTCACCGCATTTTCTTAGTTATTGTGTTAAGACATTTATATTCTACACTTACTAGATTTAACATGTCCCCTTGTAAAATGCACCATAGGTGTAGTCCCACCGATTACCCTCCCTCCACCCATCCTCCCCCCTCCTACAGAGGCTTTTCACTTTAACCTTATTAAAGGGTCTGAAAACTCCTGTAGCAGAGAACCCTTTTCTATTTTCCCTAAACCAAGATTTCTCAAACTTTTCTTGATTATGGACTATTATGTTTGAAGAAATTTTGCCCAGTGCCCTTGTGTATTTTGGGAAACACTGAGCTGGGTATTCTCTAAAATCCCTTCAGTGCTTGATTCTTCCAGACACTCTAGGTTTCTCAGAAAGATGTTTCTGCTCTCATAGTTACAGCCACTGTTCTTGTCATGGTTCAAGACACCTAAGCTTTGGTTTCTGTTTCATAGAATTGAAGAACTCACATGTGGTGGGATGGTTGAGCAGGTCCAGGAAGCCTTCGGGGAGACCATGACCTCTGTTGTGTCCTTGTGTGCTCGTTACCCTATCGCTTGTGCAAATAGCATCGGACTCTTATGTACCATACCTTATACCAGGTAAGGACAGAGATGCCTTTTTTTTCTTTTTTTTGAGTCTCACTATGTCCCCCTCAGTAGAGTACTGTGGCATCACAGCTCACAGCAACCTCCAATTCTTGGGCTTAAGTGATTCTCTTGCCTCAGCCTCCAAAGTAGCTAGGACTACAGGTGCCTGCCACAACACCTGGCTATTTTTTGTTGTTGTTGTTGCAGTTGTCATTGTTGTTTAGCTGGCCTGGGCTAGGTTCGAATCTGCCAGCCTCGGTGCATGTGTCTGGTGCTGTAACCACTGTGCTACGGGTGCCAAGTCAGAGATGCCTTTTATTATATGTAAGTTATAACGCAATATAGCCAAGTAAATAAAAGTATTTTTAAATTTAAAATATTGGACTTTGGGCGGCGCCTGTGGCTGAGTGGGTAGGGTGCCGGCCCCATATACCGAGGATGGCAGGTTCAAACCCAGCCCTGGCCAAACTGGCTAGAAAACTAGCCCGGCGTCCTGACGAGTGTCTGTGGTCCCAGCAACTCGGGAGGCTGAGGCAAGAGAATCACCAAAGCACAGGAGTTGGAGGTTGCCATGAACTGTGTGATGCCACAGCACTCTACCAAGGTTAACAAAGTGAGACTCTGTCTCTACAAAAAAAAAAAAAAAAAAATTGGACTTTGCCAGGCACGGTGGCTTACACATGTAATCCCAGCACTCGGGAGGCCGAGGTGGGTGGATTGCCTGAGCTCACAGGCTCAAGATCAGCCTGAACCAGAGTGAGACCCCGTCTCTAAAAATAGCTAGGCTAGGTGGCACCTGTGGCTCAAAGGAGTAAGGCACCGGCCCCATATGCTGGAGGTGGTGGGTTCAAACCCAGCCCCAGCCAAAAAAACTACAAAAAATAAATAAATAAAATAAAAATAGCTGGACATTCTGGTAACCTCTAGTCTCAGCTACTTGGGAGGCTGTGGCAAGAGAATCACTTGAGGCCAAGAGTTTGAGGTTGCTGTAAGCTATGATGCCATGGTACTACCGAGGGCAACAAAGTGAGACTCTGTCTCCAAAGAAATAAAAAAAAAATAAAAAATTTGACTTTTCGCTTTGAATATCCAGTGACTGAGTAAAGAAGTTTTACTTCTTTTTTTTTTGAGACAGGAGCCTCAAGCTGTCCCCCTGGGCAGAGTGCCATGGCATCTCAGCTCACAGCAACCTCCAACTCCTGGGCTCAAGCAAGTCTCCTGCCTCCACCTCCCAAGTAGCTGGGACCACAGGCGCCCACCACAACGCCCGGCTATTTTTTTTGGTTGCAGCCGTCATTGTTGTTTGGCGGGCCCGGGCTGGGGATGAAGTTTTACTTCTTTAGGTCACTTAATAGTTTGAAGATATCAAGTGTTCATGGAGGCATTCTTTGAATCCCCTTCTGACAAAACACAAAATTTTTTTCATTAAGACAACTTTGAGTTGCTTCTATCAGTTTTTACTTTGCTGTTCTATGTGAACAAACCAGATTTTGAAAGTCCTTATGTATGATGGAAATAGTTTTGTGTTTAATTATACCTGGCAGCTTCCTAAGTTGTAATCAAAGAACTATACCGACATGCTTTATGCCCTTTTGATCATCTGAACCTCACTTCAGAGTTTCCTGAGATTGGTCACTTACCTGTATTTCACGCAACCTGCTCTCATTTGCTAGGAGTGAAGAGAAATGCCTGGTACGCAGCGGCCTTGTTCAGCTCATGGATCGACTGTGTAGCCTGAGCAGTCAGACAGAGTCCAGCTCCAGTGAGAAACAAACCAAGAAGCAGAAGGTGGCCACCATGGCCTGGGCCGCCTTCCAGGTGCTTGCCAACCGCTGCGTTGAGTGGGAAAAAGAAGAAGGTGAGAAGCCGGACTCCTTACTAGAGCTCACTGAGTTCTTATTGGTGTGTTTGTTTACATTTTGGGGCATGTGGGCAGAGAAAGGCTTTTTTAAAATTCCATAATCTGATGGGTTGAATCAGTTGATAATTTCACAAGGACTTTTTCATTATATATAGTATGGTTTTATGAAATGATATCCTAGCATCCTTGATAACCCCAGAAAATTGAAAAGGTTTTTTTTATTATCATCTTGTCAACACTGTTAACAGTGTCCAAATATATTTTTGAAGTGATTTTTTTTTTTTTTAATAGACAGAGTCTCACTTTGTTGCCCTCAGTAGAGTACTATGGCATCACAGCTCACAGCAACTTCCAGCTCCTGGGCTTAGGCAAGTCTCTTGCCTCAGCCTCCCGAGTAGCTGGGACTACAGGCACCTGCTACAATACCTGGCTATTTTTTGTTGCAGTTTGGCCGGAAGCAGGTTTGAACCTGCCACCCTTGGTATATGGGGGCCAGTGCCCTACTCACTGAGCCACAGGCACCACCCTGAAGTGATTTTTTTAGTTGCACTTTCTTTTTTTTTTTGAGACAGAGCCTCAAGCTGTCCCCCTGGGTAGAGTGCCGTGGCATCACAACTCACAGTAACCTCCAACTCCTGGGCTCAAGCGAGTCTCCTGCCT
>NW_003852433.1:15457508-15481932 GCF_000181295.1 Otolemur garnettii
CCTTAGCCACTTGAGCCACAGGCACCGAGCCTTTAGTTGCATTTTCAAGGCAACCTTTCCAAGTTATGTTTTTAGTGACCAATCCAATTTTAAAAGTAAACTTTTTAGTGACCAATTCAATATAGAGAGTAAATCTGAAGGATAAATTTCCCCATAATATTCCAAGTCTGTGTATACAACATATTTATTTATCTGTTTACACATTTCACTGTGCATTTTTTTTTTTTGGAGACAGTGTCTCAAGCTGTCTCCCTGGGTAGAGTGCTATGGTGTCATAGCTCACAGCAACCTCCAACTCAGGCTCAAGCAATCCTCTTGCCTCATTTTTTCTATTTTTTAGTAGAGATGGGGTCCCACTTTTTGTTCAGGCTGGTCGAACTCGCGAGCTCAAGCAATCCACCTGCCTCGGCCTCCCAGAGTGCTAGGATTATAGGCGTGAGCCACTGCACCCGGCCTCACTATGCATTTTAATGTCTAGAGCACCTGCTGTATGCCAGGCAGATGATGCCAAAGCCATTGTCTTCTCTTTAGGAAGTATGGTCTGATAGGGAAAACAGACCAATGAACCTCTAAGTTGACTACCTAACAGACTATAACAAACTGGTCAACATACAGAGATGGTCAACATAAGAAACTAGGCCTAGTGTACTGATATGTATGTATGGTACATTTCTAGTCTATGAAAATTAGGTCAACTTAAGGAGGTGGTCAACACAGGGAGGTAGTCAGTGGAGGTTCTCCTGTATGTCCAGTGTAATCTATGCCACAATCAAGGTGGATATAGACTGCTGTAGGAGTATAGAACTTTCTAGGTACCAACCAGGCTAGGGTTTGACAAAGCTTCTGAAGACAAAGCTAAGGTTCAGACAAAGCTTTCCCACAGAAAGTGATATGCAAATTATTCTTGAAGGATGAAGAGGACTTTCGAGCACAACAACTGGCAAATGTACACTGAGGGATTTAAAAGAACAAGGGAAGTTCAGGAAGTGACGTATAATTTTTTGTGGCTCTTATAAGGGCTGCTTGGGAGGCTCTGAGACTACAGTTGTGTGGAGAGATCCAGAAAGAAACATTATGAATTAAAAAATCCAGATGGGGCTTGGTGCCTGTAGCTCAGCAGCTAGTGCACCAGCTATGTACTAGAGCTGGCTGGTTTGAATCCAGCCTCTGCCTGCCAAACAACAATGACAACTATAACCAAAAAACAAAAATATCTGGGCATTGTGGTGGGTGCCTGTAATCCCAGCTACTTGGGAGCTTGAGGCAAGAGAATCACTTAAGCCCAAGAGTCTTTTGTTTTTGTTTTTTTTTTTTGAGACAGAGTCTCATTTTGTTGCCCTCAGTAGAGTGCTGTGGCATCACAGTTCACAGCAACCTCCAGCTTCTGGGCTTAGGTGATTCTCTTGCCTCAGCCTTCTAAGTAGCTGGGACTACAGGCACCCACCACAACGCCTGGCTATTTTTTGTTACAGTTTGGCTGGGGCCGGGTTTGAACCCTCTACCCTCAGTATATAGGGCCAGCAACCTACCCACTGAGCCACAGGCACCAGCCTAAGCCCAAGAGTTTGAGGTTGCTGTGAGCTATGATGCCATAGCACTCTACCAAGGGCAACAAAGTAAGACTCTGTCTCAAAAAAAAAAAAAAAATCAAGAAGGGCAAGGTGTAGTGACTCAAGCCTATAATCAAAGTGGGAGGATTGCTTGAGGCCAAGAGTTTAAAACCAGCCTGGGCAATATAGCAAGACCCTGTCTCTACAACAAAAAGAAAAATTTAGCTGGCTGCTGTGATGTGTGCCTATAGTCTCAGCTATTCAGGAGGCTAAGGCAGGAGGATTGCTTGAGCTCAGAAGTTTGAGGTTGTAGTGAGCAATGATCATATCACTGCATTCTAGCCTAAGTGGCACAGTGAGATCCCTACCTCAGAAATAAATAAAGATATTTAATTAAATTAAAAATCAATATATTTTTATCACCAGTAAAATGATAATTCTTACCCATCAGCCAAAGTATGTTTCTTGGTTATGTATGGATTAATTATATTCTGTTTTTATTGAGAGTAATGTGCCCCTCCATCATTGAATGATTTTTTGAAGTAATATTATCTTTTTTATGTGGATATATTATCTAATGAGGGGAACTAAATGAAGCACAGAGTAAGATAAAGAAAAATTAATCAAGGGCAGAGCTTGCCCTACCCCTGGGCTCACCATGGCTTCCTTGGGTTTTCTCTTTCTTTGTTTCACTCTGAAGGTGGCTCCACAGAGGCTGTGCACTCAGGTCTGGCCCGTCAGGTCTCCAGCCTTCTCACTAACCATCTTGCCCGAGCAACTGAGTGCTGTGGCAACCAGGCTGCTGGAAATGATGCCCTCCAGGATGTCCTTAGTCTTCTCAATGATCTCTCAAGGTATGGAGGGCCCAGCCCAGAGCTATTTCCTTCTTGAATGATTGGTGGTAGGTTGTCTTTTGAAACCTCTCAATTACTAGGCAGTTTGACACTCCCCTGCCTGAAGAAAAATGATAGGGAATAAAGTCTTGGAACATAGTATTTAGTTCCAAAATATAAGGAGTTTTTAGGTGAATAACTATAGCATAAAATAGCGTATTATCATTTATTTTAATACCTTATTGCCAGCAGCTGCTAGCCTTTTGAGTGGATGCAGTTGTGTTCAGTATCCTAAAATCTTACCCTTATGATAGCTAGATTAAATAATAATGAGTCAAGGCCTGTAATTAGCTCACTTTCTCATGCTGTGTCTTTAAAAGAAGAAACTCTGTGGTTACTTAATGCTTCCTGTGTGAGCCATGAGGCCCATAAAAACTTGTCCACCTACGACTGTGTGTTCTCCCACTTTCCACTGGGCTCTATATGCTTTCTTTGTGGAATGTAACAGTTTCCGCTGTGGCTGATCCCAGAAGCCTGTACAATACTATGTAATAGCTTTGATCTTGAAATACTCGTTAAGAAGGAATAAATGACAAAACTGAAAAGCTCTTAGTTTGGGTTTCTAAGTCGTGGAGCTCCATGAAATCACTCTGAATCTAGGATCTCAAGTAAACATCAGAGATCAAAAAATTTCAGAAATCTTTTCAGTATTATTGGTCTCATCAAATGTTTATTTAAAAACCTAATTCTAGGCCAGCATGGTGGCTCATGCCTGTAATCCTAGCACTCTGGGAGGCTGAGGCAGGCCGATTGCCTGAGCTCAGGAGTTCAACACCAGCCTGACCAAGAGCAAGACCCCTGTCTCTAAAATATACCTGGGTGTTGTGGTGGGCACCTGCAGGCCCAGCTACTTGGGAGACTGAGGCAGGAGGATTGCTTTAGCTTAAGGGTTTGAGGTTGCTGTGAGCTATGATTCCATCACACTCTACCAAGGGTGATAAAGACTCTGTCTCACAAAAAAAAAAAAAAAAAAAAGTAAAAATTAAAACCTAATTATTCTTCACAAAAATATAATGCCAAATCCATTTCTTCATGAAATTTTATTTCATTGGTTTGTTTCCCTCATTTAGGGAACTCTTTCTTCTGAGTGTTTATAGATCTGTATTTCTAGCACAGTACAGAGTAAACACCCTTTCTCCCTTTTTTTCCAGGAGCCACATAGGTAAAGCCATCCTGAGCCAGCCAGCGTGCGTATCTAAACTCCTCTCCCTGCTGCTTGACCAACGTCCATCTCCAAAGTTGGTCCTTATCATTCTTCAGCTGTGCCGGGCAGCCCTGCCACTGATGAGTGTAGAAGACTGTGGCAATGTGGAGCTCCCACCCTGGAGCTACTCTGTCCCCTCCTTAAATAGTGAGCAGGAGGATCCCAGCGACCCAGCTTCCAAGATCGCCTCCTTGCTCTTAGCAAAGCTGGCAGATTATGTGGTCCCAGGTAAGCAGCTCCTGAGCTGGAGGATGGCACTGCAGGGCACGCTTCCTGTGCATACTCACACCCAAGCTTCTTGTGATAAAAGAGAGACAGAGAAGGGAGCAGGGGTGGAGGTGGAGATTCTAAAACCAGTGTTTTTCATGTATAGTGGAGCTATAGTTTTTCTGAATAGGTTTTGCTTTTTACTTAAAGGATGTCAGACCGTTCTTTCTCCTACTGCTTCCGAACCTGATACCTCATTGACAAAAACCAGTCCGAAGAATTCTTTGAAAGGAGATAAAGACCCTGGAGAAGAGAGTGAAGCAGTAGACGGCAAGCTGTCTATATTTATCCATAAGCGGGAAGACCAGTCATCCCACGAAGTCCTCCAGCCATTGCTAAGGTGACTGTATATGATTGTGATAGCTACATGTCATCAAGCACTGCCCATGGTGCAGGCACTGTGCTACGTAAGCCCTTTCATTTATCAACTGTCTCAGCCCTCTTACCAACCCTAGCAAGTAGACATGGTGACTGTCATCCCTGTGGTGACGCATGAAGAAACTGAGGCAGAGCTGAAAAGCACATGTAGGCCTCTCTGGCCACAGAACCCAAGCTCTGAACCACAACTTGGTGCCACCTTTCTGAACCCAACAGAGAGCTAAAGCCCTATTGACAATGTATTGTTGTCTATGGGAAGTCTACACAGTGACTTGGGCTTTGCAAAGGAATAATGAGGTTTGGTTTTCAGGTATTGGCATCCTTTGGCTTTTGGTAAATTTAGGGATGCCATTGGCTGTGAGTTGGAGAAATAAGAGACCCATTACCCATTTTTTAGTGTTTTAATTTAGGCCAAGCCTGGTGGCTCATACCTGTAATCCCAGCACTTGGGAGGCGGAGGTGGGTGGATTCCCTGAGCTCACAGGTTCGAGACCAGCCTGAGCAAGAGCAAGACCTCGTCTCTAAAAAAATAGCCAGGCGTTGTGGCATGCACCAGTAGTCCCAGCTACTCGGGAGGCTGAGACAAGAGAATCGCTTGAGCCTAGGAGTGTGAGGTTGCTATGAGCTGTGATACCATGGCACTCTACCAAGGGTAACAAGCGAGACTCTGTCTCGAAAAATAAATAAATAAAGCTTTAATTCAATGAAATACGAATAGGATGGCTACTCAATAAGAAAGTAAAAGCACAATTATTACCTAAATATTATAAACCTATAGGTTCTTATTTATGGGATCCAGGGCAAGAGGAAGGCCTACCATCTAGCACAAGGGAATTTAGAATAGATGTTTATGTCCATGGAAGAGTCCTCTCTTCAAACAAATGATCTGAGGATGCCATTCTCACAATTGGATCCCTTGTCTACCAGTATGGCAATGGAAAGCATTTATGAAAGAATGGCATAAACCAAACAGGGCTTAGATGAAGAAATTCTGTACTCTTGGGCATTGCAATACATCATAGTACAAATTTAGTGAAAGATTTTTTTGGAGAACCAATTTCAGGAGGCAGAGGAAGCTAAATTATTAGAAAGGATGATCTAGTCATTCTCCCTAAGACACCAAGTTCAGGCTGTTGTTCAAGTTCCCTCACTGTGAAATTTACAAGATTTCTCATGTACCTCCTATGTGCCATGTTCTGCCTTTATTCTAGGTTCAGATTGTAATTTTTGTACTGCTCTTTCATTCATGCATCTTTTTTGTGTAGATTCTTAGGTATTGTTACAACTCTAAAAACAGCTGTTATTTGGCCGTATAATTAAGAAGTAATAAATCATTTCCTATTTGAAAAATTGAGAATCTTACTGTGGATTTTAAGAACCAACTTAAGTTCTAGCTTATAATGAGAGCCTGACTGTGCCTGGGTGAGCCCAGGGCATGCGACCCACCTATCACAGTGCCTGTAAGGTATGCTCCGCTCTCTGCCTGCCTTTTTTAGTAGCTCAGAAGGACGGCCCTTCCGACTTGGTACTGGCGCCAACATGGAGAAAGTTGTGAAGATGGATCGAGACATGACCAAGGTAACATTGTAGGGGGAACCTGCTCCAACAAAATCCATAATTGAAGAGCATTTGCTGTGCTTTAGGTTTTCAGGAGAAATTTATTTATTTTTTATTTTTATTTTTTTGAGACAGAGTCTCACTATGTCGCCCTCAGTAGAGTTCTGTAGCATCATAGCTCACAGCAACCTCAAACTTTTGGGCTTAAGTGATTCTCTTGCCTCAGCCTCCCAAGTAGCTGGGACTACAGGCGCCCGCCACAACACCCAGCTATTTTTTGTTGCAGTTGTTTATCTGGCCTGGGCCCAGTTCTAACCTGCCACCCTCAGTGTATGTGGCAGGTGCTATAACCACTGTGCTATGGGCACCAAGCCAATTTCAGTAGAAATTTTTAAAAAAATTAACTCAAGTTCCCATGAAGAGGCAGGGTGAGAAATTAAGGCCAATGGCTTAACTGAAGCTGTTTTAAAGATAACTCGTCTGCTTGAGGCCAGGAGTTCAAGACCAGTCTGGGCAACCTACTGAGACCCCATCTCTAAAAAAAACAACAAAAAAAAAAATTAAAAATCAAGCGTAATGGCACATACCTATAGTCCCAGCTGCTCAGATGCTAAAGCATGAAGATTGCTTGAGCCCAGGATTTCAGGGTTACAGTAAGCGTTATCATGCTACTGCTCTCCAGCCTGGGTGACCATGCAAGACCCTGTCTTAAGTAGGTAGGTAGGTAGATAGATAGAGATAATAAACTAGTCAAAGTCAGTTTGTTGTTAATGCTAAATTACAATAGGAAACTTTTAGTTTTGACCTAACTTTTTTTTCTTATCAAGAAAAAGAAGGCTTATTAACTGTACACAAATTTGAGGGGTACCAACTGCTGCTTGGAAATATAAAATGTTGGGTTTCAAGACAGCTGCCTGTCTCCTAACATGTCAGAGTTTCAGGCAGCTGCCTGGATCCTCAGTTCTTGGAGTGCTTTTGGCTGACTGCCCAAAATAAGACAATCATGAAACAAAGTTTATTGAGAAAGAGACAGATAGATTTATAGACTAAGAGTGAGGTATAGGCTTACAGAGCAAGATACATTCACTCCTATTATTGTGATGAAGAAAAGGCAAGGAGTCCTAGAAATTTTTTCTTAACTCTTTTAAGAAAGTTTTATGGCCTACAAGTAGTTTGAAATTAAAGAGAGGTGAAAAGTTGCTAAGAGAACAACAGATAATAAGAATTATAGACAAATTGCCCATAAAAATAGAAAAATGTGCCCATGTACACAAATGATTAAAGGAAAAGAATAAAAGCAAAAGTGATTTATCATTTTTCACCTCTCAGACTGGTAAAGTTAAGAAACACTGATAAGTACCCATTATTGTCAAGGTGAGAGTAAATATCTATTTTCTCTCAGAGAGAATCACACAGCATGTTCTTCACAGTTTTATCTGAAAAACAAAATAGAATCAATGTAACCTCCGATCATAATAGAGGATTGGTTAAATAAACTGTTACATCACATAATGAAATAACTGTGTAACAATGAAAAATGATGACATAGATCTATATATACTGACATGGAAAAATACCCATTGCTAATTGGAAACCTGTGTGTGGTGAGACCCCATGGTTTTGTGTGTTGGAGTTTGCAGGGAAGAAATCTAGATGACAGATAATTATCTTGAACTGGGTGAGGACATGAGATGTTTGTGGAAATTTAACTTTCCAGATATATGTTACATTTGAACTTTTTAAAAATGAGCCTACATTGCTTTGATAATGGGGGTGCTCAAAAAGTATAGCCCTGGCAAGAGTGAAATGAACATTCTAAATGCCTGCAAACTGACCCCCAGGGTGGCTGTTGTGAGGTGATTACAGAAGAGGCTGCCGCTGCCCTTCGGAAGGCAACCAAGTGGGCACAGTCAGGCCTCATTGTCAGTGTCGGGCCCCCTGTAGAGTCTGTCAACCCAGAGACTGTGAGTGGACTATCCACAGGCGACAAAAAGAAAACCGCTCAAACCTCCATTTGCCGAGAGAGGAACTCTGAACTTGCAAGGTAAGACCTTTGCCCCAGGTAGAACCTATCAACCCATCTCAGATTTACTTTTTGCCTTTAGGGTTTTAATTTTCTACCATCCCCTTGACCTACTGGAAATGAAGAGTAGGGGCTAAAAATACCAATTTGGCATAGTAATTGCTCTCAAAGCAGAGTCTGGGAGTATGCCAGAGAGCAGTGACCATCTAAGTGAGTCTCAGATTGTCATGGAAGATAGGGAAATGCTTCTGGATGAGTAGAGATTGATAGCCAGAGGATTCTTCTGCATACTGGTAAACTCTGGTGTCCCTACCTTTATTTTTTTCAAATGGTCTTTCTCCACTGTACACGTAAACTTCCTTCTAGGAATAGAAGAGATGAGTGAGTGCTGCCTCTGGGAAGTTTGCGCGAAGTGTTTGGCACGTGTGCCAGAAGTAGCACAGTGTCTTTCCTCCATTCTGTGGCTTATGTAGTGAAAAGTTTAAAGTCCATTATTTCAGAGGATTCTTCAGATACCCTAGAGAATGTGAAAGAAGTGATCTCATCCTAATGAAAATGTAGCATTTAATTTTTTCATTCAACAGAATCTGCTTTTTCTTATATAAATAAAAGCTGTTTCCCTCTGATGCAAACCCTGAAAGCCACTTCTCTGCACTCTTAACTGTCCCTTGGCATCAACAATTTTCCACGTTGACACTTGCAGAACTGATCCCGTCCGCCCATTTATCAGTGGGCATGTGGCAAACAGCATGGCTGCAGAAGTGATCGCCTTGCTACATAGCTTGCTAATGGCACCTGAGTCAAATGCTGCTCAAATATGGACCACAACAGCAGAGAAGGTTAGTACAGTGTTACTGCTTAACTGAGGAAGTAAGATGAAGCTAATTAGAATTAGAACCATGCCCAGCAAGGAATCGTTTTAGTAAGAAAGATTCCCACATTAGCCAGATATACCTGTCACGTGTTTTTCCCCTGGAATTTGCTTTGTTTTAGTAATCTCTACTCTGTCAACCTATATCTCCTATTGATGCTGGTTCTGATTTTGCAGAAGACAGGACGGCCTTCTTAGGGAAAGAATGACAGTGCTTGTTTCTTCTTCTCGCTTATGTTAGATTGGCACTGACATTAGGAAATCATGCAGCCTTGCTTTCTTGGATTGGTTAAGTGTACTCACTAAGCCCAAGGAGGCTACTGTGTGACTTACACTGCCCGAGTGCCCTGTCAGTGAGTAATTCATCATTACAAACAGTCATCCAGTTGCCTGAAACCGGAGATCTGTAATCAGTTCCCCCTTTCCACAGTCACCCTTCAAGTGAACCCCTTATAATGTGTCCTAACGTAATTGAGTATTGACAAGTAGGCAGTGTGCTGGGAGGACTTTCCTTCAGATAAATCATTGCTTTATTTTAGGGGTTTTAGTAATGCAATTTTAGTTTGATTCTCTCATGCTTTACAGTTGCTTATTTCCAGTTCTGTCTGATTACATTATATGAGTCACAGTGTCACTGGCTATAGCCTGATAGTTTGTTGGTCCCTCCCATGTCTGGAGTGCCCTCAGAATGTGAGACCCAGGTACTGTTGTAGACACTTCACCATCCTTGGTATGAAAACGACCAAAACATTAACAAGTGCATGGGCTGCTTCTCACATTTAGGTTCTGTCTCGTGCACTGATGTACATTCCACAGTTGGGGAAATATGCAGAAAGCATTCTGGAAAATGGCAGCAGCAGTGGCAGGAAACTTGCCAAACTCCAGAGAATTGCCCGCCAGGCTGTTGCCGCACTGTGTGCCCTTGGAGGCTTCAAAGAGACAATCAAGATAGGATCCGAGGTTCAGGTAACCAACTCCCATTTCCCCCCATTCATCACTTCCCCCACATATAAACCCATTGATTTACTGATTATCTGTAAGACATGTATCACTCGCTCAATTGAACAAAAAAAAACCTGTTTCTTCAAACTAAAGAATCTGAGAAACTCTTGAAATCTAATCCACCCTATGCTACAAATTATTCAGACATGAATGCAAACTACATAATGCTAAGTATAATACTTGTCCCCTGCCAAACCATTCATATCAATTTTAGAATTGAAAGTTTCAGATGACAGCATGTTGTGATCATCTTGCTGTTAGATTTTAGGACCTATTATTTAATTCATGTCCAGAGCTTGGTGTCTACATTATAATAAACTACTGCTATAGAGCTGATAATAACAGCTGTAAATTTACTTCTTCCTCTTGTCTCATGAGACAGCTCCTCGCATAGCAGTGCGGGGCAGGTAGTGTTAACCCTTCTCTGTCTCTAGGTTTTAGGTAGAGGAATATCAGGAAGCATTGGAGTAGTGGCTTCTATCAATGAGCAGGAAGGTATAGCTACAGTCAGATTCCCACCTATAGACTGTAGAAAGACTTCGCAAGCATCAGACACATTGACTATTCCATTGTCTAGACTTTGTGTTCCAAGATCAGAGGTAAGGTGATTTTTAAATGTTTCATAAAATGTCACTGCAAATGGTAACCATAACTGTACTAAGTAATGTACATGCAAAATATAAAAGCGCAAATACTTGGTTAATCTTAAATTTTACCTGTGATGTTTATCTACATATTGGTTACAAGTATTTAATGGTAACATTTGTGTGAAAATTTACATCTAAATGACCAAATTTCATTTCTTTGTTGTTTAGGAATATTCCATAGTATATAATATTTTAATTGTTTTGATATGGTTTACAATATTCTGTGTGATTTTATTTTTTAACTCAAAACTTGAGAATTAACTCCAGATAATAACAACACCCTCATTTCTTATAAACTAACTACTTGAATTTAACTTTTTGCCATGCCCCTCCCACCGCCATCAGGCATTGCCTCTTCATAAACTGTCCATTACTGAGAAGGTAGTACAGGCAGTCCAGTCCATGTTGCTTCCTCAGGAGGGGAGTCTCTCTATTCACACCTCACTTCCTGCAACAGGAGATGGGTCAGCTCCTGTGATGGCAGTCGTTCGGCTCCTGGCTGAGATAAGAACAAGGTGAGCACCCTCCTCAGATTGCCTGATGTGCTGAGGCAGTACAGGCCACCAACGTCAGGGGTCTTTGGTGGGCCCCCCTACCCCTAGCTTAGTAGTTCCACAGCTGGAAACTCATGCCAAGCTGAGTAACAGAAGCCATTCTCTTATACTGTGTTTACCATACTTTGTTGCATTCCTTGATCTCTGCAATTTTTGTTGCATTCCCCTATTTCTACACTTACAAATAAAGTTTAGCTCTTCACCTAAGAAAATAAACAATTAAAAGTCAAGGTATTGTACATATGTAAAGCTCCACTGATTTGCTTTGGTAAAAAACTTTGCTGTATCACAGAAATAACTACCACTTTTTTATGTGGTTTAGGCCACATTAATGCATATCTGGTTTATGATTTTCCAAGCTGATGACAGGAAAACTAGGGCATACTTACAAGGTGTTGATGTTAGAAAGGAAAAGAGTCTTTTTCTGTAATTGCACGCAATTACCATTAAATAGCCATAACAAGCTTCTCTTTTGATGATGGAACTTCTTAGAAAGTTCTAGTATATATGTTGAATCACATGAGAGAGATCAGCAAACAGACTTTTTTAGTTTTGGATCCCTCTTTTTTCCAGAGCTCTGATAGTGCCTGTGGAGCATGGAAAAATTAGGTTTAGGAAAAGCTTTTAAGAGCTAGAGCTGATTTCTCACCTGGGTACTTTGTGTCTTCATTTAATGGAGATGGCACCCCTTTTCCCTTTTCTGATCATCCATACAGTGTCAATAGTTAATATTTGGGAAAAGAGACTTGTTTGTTTCCAAGACAATCCAGCTCAGAAAAAAAGCAAGAAGAATGGGGAGTTTGAACCTTGTTGTAAATTGGGGGACAAAATTGATTGAAATGTTTTTCACAGTTGACTTTTTAGAGAATGAACATTGATGACTTTGAAATATTGTAAATCTTTTAACATTAAGAGCATGCCTGGTCATGGCCCAACTTTTAGAAGACAGCTTATTTTGTGAAGAATTCATACAACAGTGTCCAGCAGCTGTTGAAGTCCTTAACCTGGTAGCCCAGGAATGCAGCGCTGGTGAGTTCTGTTACTTTCCTTACCACTCTACTATATTGAGTTGTCAGCACCTTTGCAATTTAATAGTGTCATGTTAACTGTTTTCACTCACACACACATCAAACACCTGAGCTCTAACGACCACATTTATAACTCACTTTCATCCCAGACCTAGAAATGTAAAATAAAACTTACAGTCTATACCAGCGAGGAAATCAGCTTTAGGACCGTGTCAAAGTGTTTTCTTCATTCCTATTAATTCATTGCCTTTATTCCCTAATGAACTATTTATGGGCTGTCCGTAGGGCTAGCATCTATATTATGACTATTGTCACTGGCTACATATGAATTCAATGTCAAGAGTTTGCACTAACATCCATCCTTGAGGGTGCCTATAGGTGTGTGTTTATGGAAAAGTTCAAACAAATACAAAAAGCAAAATACTAGTATAATGATCCCTCCTCATACTTCCATTATCCAGTTTCAACAATTGTCAACTCATACCTGATTTTGTTTTATCTATATTGCAACCCATAGATAATTTTTACTCCTAGATATTATTTTATTTATAAACATTTTAGTATGTCCCTTCTAAAGAGTAAGGACTCAGGGGCAGCGCCTGTGGCTCAAGGAGTAGGGCACTGGCCCCATACACCAGGGGTGGTGGGTTTAAGCCCAGCTATGGCCAAAAAACTAAAAAAAAAAAAAAAAAAAAGAAGAAGGACTCATAAAACAACCATGATACCATTATCACATCTAAATTATTAATGATAATTCTTTAATATTATTAAATATCTAAGCTGGTTGCAGTGATAAGTGCCTATAGTTCCAGCTGCATGAGAGGCTGAGGTGAGAGGATCACTTGAGCCCAGGAGTTTAAGTCTAGTCAAGTCCAGCCTGGGAATAATGAGACCTTATCTCTTTAAAAAAAAAAAAAAAATATATATATATATATGCATATATATGTAAATACATTACATGATATGTATATATCTTGTCAGTGTTCAACTTCCTAATTTTCTCACAATGGTCATTCTTATTTATACATTTATTTATTTGAATTAAGATTCAAATAAATGTCACACATTGTAATTTGTTTCTGTGTCTTATTTTCTATAAGTTTATAGTTCATTTTAAGTGAAAGTTTACACTTTGTCCCCAGTGATGTAATTGGACCCTAAGTGAAATTGTCTACAATTCAATTAGCATTCTATTTCACAAATTATAAGGAAGAAATGGATTTTTTTTTTTTTTGAGACAGAGTTTAACTATGTCGCCCTTGGTAGTGCCGTGGCATCACAGCTCACAGCAACCTCCAACTTTTGGGCTTAAGTGATTCTCTTGCGTCAGCCTCCCAAGTAGCTGGGACCACAGGTGCCCGCCACAACGCCCTGCTATTTTTTTGTCGCAGTTGCCACTGCTGTTTTAGCTGGCTAGGGCCAGGTTTGAACCTGCCATCCTCGGTATATGGGGCTGGTGCCCTACCCACTGAGCCACAGGCATCGCCCAAGAAATGGATATGTTAACAACCTTGGGTTTTTTTTTTTTATTTTGTTTTGTTTTGTTTGAGACAGAGTTTTACTTTGTTACCCTTGGTAGAGTGCTGTGGCTTCACAGCTCACAGCAACCTCAAACTCTTGGGTTTAAGCAACTCTGTTGCCTCAGCCTCCCAAGTAGCTGGTACAGGTGCCTGCCACAACACCCAGCTATTTTTTTGTTTGTTTGTTTTTGGTTTTTTGAGACAGAGTCTCACTTTATTGCTCCCAGTAGAATGACAGGGCGTCACAGCTCCAGCAACCTCCAACTCCTGGGCTTAGGTGATTCTCTTGCCTCAGCCTCCTGAGTAGCTGGGACTACCAGCACCCCACAATACCTGGCTATTTTTTGTTGCAGTTTGATTAGGGCTGGGTTTGAACCTGCCACCCTCAGTATATGCAGCTGGTACCCTACCCACTGAGCCACAGGCATAGCCAAACGCCCAGCTGTCTTTAGATATGGGGTCTCTTGCTCAGGCTGGTCTCGAACCTGTGAGCTCAGGCAATCTACACACCTTGGCCTCCCAGAGTACTAGGTTTATAAGTGTGAGCCACCGCATCCAGCCTTCCCTTAGGGGTTTTAAGCTCTTTTGGGGGTCATTTTTCTTATCCATGTTACTTATCATTTCTTTATTATTAAGTTTGTGCCCATTATTTTAGTTGTTACTTTTGGTAGGTCCTTTTCCTGACTCTAATTTGCTCATTTTCTTGGCTTAGATTGCATTCTAAGGCATATTTTGGCTGAGTGTAGCAGACATGTAACTTGCTGCATTAATCACTTGCTTTTCTGTGGGACTGTTTCTGGGTATCCTCTTTTTAGAATAAAGAGGTCTCAATTTGTGCAATTTACATTGGTACTTGATGTATAAGCCAGGATTTGTAATAACTTAAAAGTGATGATCTCAAATGGTTTTGATCACAGCCTACTTAACCTATTTTTCCTAGCTGAAAAGAACCCTGTGATAACAAAGAATTGAAAAGAAATGTGTGGGAAATATTTATTAATTACTCTAAAAGAGAAGACTATGAGCATATACACATTGATTTATGTTCTAAAATACAATAGTGTCACACCTGTAATCTTAGCGCTCTGATAGGCCAAGGCAGGTGGGTTGCTTGATCTCACAAGTTTGAGACCAGCCTGAGCAAGAGTGAGACCCTATCTCTAAAAATAGCTGGGCCTTGTGATAGGCTTCTATGGTCCTAGCTACTTGGGAGGCTGAAGCAAAGAGGATCACTTAAGCCCAAGGGTTTGAGGTTGCTGTGGGCTATGACATCATAGCACTCTACCCAGGGTGACAAAGTGAGATTCTGTATTTTAAAAAAAATTAAATTAATTAAATAAAATACATATTTAATTAATTAAAATACACTTTAATTCATAAAGTGTCCTATATGAAGTTTAAAAATCCTTAATAGGCTGAGTGCAATGGTTCACACCTGTAATTCTAGCACTCTGAGAGGCCAAGGCAGGAGGATCACCTGAGGCCAGGAGTTTTAAGACCAGCCTGGGCAACATAGCAAAACCCTGTCTTCACCAGAAAAAAAAAATTAAATAGCAGGCATGGTGGTGTGTGCCTGTAGTCCTAGCTACTCGGTAGCTAGGATGGCTTAAGCCCAGGAGATTAAGGTTACAGTGAGCTATGATCATACCACTGCGCTCTAACCTAAGTAACAGAAATGTCTCTGAAAATATTTCAATCAGTTCCTTTTATGCTTTTTTTTAAATTTTATTAAGTCAAATACACATAGATCATGAATACATTAGTGCATATGTGAGGTACAATGTGCTGATTTTTTTTTTATACAATCTGACGTGGTTACATTAAACCGATATACATAGCTTTCACCGCATTTGCTTGATTATTGTGCCAAAACATCTGTTCCACACTTCACAGATTTGACTTGTACCCTTGTCATATGCTCCATAGGTGTGGTCCCGTCCTGCCTTTTACCCTCCTTCTGTCAAACACCCCCACCTCCTCCCACTCCATTTCTCTCCTTCATCCTGGGGTATAATTGTGTTCTATCTTTCCTAAGAAAGTGTGAGTAAATATAAGTCCTTTTATTCTTTTATCTGGAATGAATTAAATAGCAGACTTGGCCATTATAATAGTAACTCATTTGTATCTAAATTTTATGCCTTCTATATCTAAAGAAGAAAGTATCTAAATTCATTTGGTCTAGGAAAATAGCACTTCAGCGCTTTTTCCCTTGAAGAGATATTCCTAAGGAGTTAACTGGAACCCTTGGCTGAAATAGCCTAGGAAGCAGATGTTTACACCTGGAGAAAAGGCACACAGAGCAAAAAGTGCTCAACATTACTTTGTACTCTCCTGGGTGCCATAATCTCCCAGTTTCAGCTGTTTCCTTTTCTCCCAGCTTCTTAATGTTTGTATTCCCTGAGCCAAATTTCCTCACGCTGAAAGTTGCAAAGAACCCCTGGGAGGCATGGTTAAAATGTTTCCCAAGCTCCACCAGAAAGTCAGAATCCTAAATTCAGAGTAGGCCCAGTCATTGTAATACAAGGGCCTCAGATCTTCCTGGAAGAAGCAGGGCTCCAAGTTTTATCCTGACCCTTCTTTCTCTACCTGCCCTTCCCCTGAGCTTTGGTGGCTTCACTGTGAGCAGTGAGCAGATCAGGCCTGGTAGCTATTTCTCTGTAAGTACTCCCCTCCCCAGCCTCACAAATGCACCACATTTAAAACCAAGGCCATTAATTACTCTAAATCAGCTCTCCTTCTGACCTCCTGTGTTGGTTAATACTCACACTATTTTTGATACTCAGATACTGAGTCAAATTCGTTTCCTCCTTGTCCCTTCACATTTAGTTACTTGCCATGTCCAATTCTTCCTTTGAAATGCTCCCAAACTCTCTTGCCCATTTCCACTCCCAACTCTTTAAGGCATGTGCTTTTTATCTCATGTTTAGACGCTGGCATTATCCCAACTTTTTCTTGTCAGACCCTCTCTTTTTTCTCTTTTTACATTGTCATCACAGGTATCTTCTTGAAGCCTGGTTTGAGTGCCTGATTGTCAGAAGTACAGAGCTGTCACTGAGTGCCTGGCTTTCCTCAGCATAGTTGTTGATGCAAAATTGCCATTTATACATTGGAATAAACACTTCCTGGAAGTTACTTGTTATTGTAGCCAAAAAGAATCAGTCTTTTGTTTACTGAGTTTGAAGCATAGGAACTTTTTATTCCCACACTAGATACTGTAAAATATCTTACATTAAGCCTGCCTCATGGCAGACATGCTTCCACTCTATCAAATATCCCTCTGCTCCTTTCCTTCCCCCCGAGAATTGCTTTTACCTTATTATTTAATATGATCCTACTTAACCTGTATTGAGTATCACCGTGAAACTTTGTTACTGGTTAAAAAGGACATTGTTGCAGATGTTACTCATTGTATCATCCAGTACTCTATGTATGAGGTAAGTCATTTTAACAAAGTACCTGGGCTCCTTATGACTAGCTTACTTTTGTTTAATGACTTGATGAATCTTGTAACTAAAGTTCCCTTTTTTTTTTTTTTTTTTTTTTTTGAGATAGAGTCTCACTTTGTTGCCCTTGGCAAAGTGCCATGGCACCACTTCTCACAGCAACCTCAAATTTTGGGGCTCAAGCAATTCTCTTGCTTCAGCCTCCCAAGTAGCTGGGACTATAGGCGCCTGCCACAATGTCTGGCTATTTTTGAGATGAGGTCTTGCTCTGGCTCAGGCTGGTCTCCAGCTTGTGAACTCAGGTATTTTACCCGTCTTGGCCGCCCAGAGTGCTGGGATTACAGGCGTGAGCCACCCCTCACTCCCAGTCCAGCAGTTTCCTTCTTTGATTTGGCCATTGGGAAACACAGATCTATCTTATGCCTCTGAATGTAAATAAAAGACCCAGCACACACCTCATGGCCTGTCCTCACTCTCACTCCTCTCTGACTCTGGATATGCCTTATCTTTCTTACCTCCCATTCTGTAGAGTTGTATCTTAGGTGTCCATAGGGTCCCTCTTGAGACAAGTCTGTGTGTCTACAAGTTTGTAGCTGTGCTAGAAGTGAAATAAATCTTTATCCACTTTCTCCACTATCCTATACAAAGCCTGTGCTTTACTTCTATGGGACTACACTGTAGCCCTCTAAGATGATGTATACTTTTAATTCACATACCATACAATTTGCCACTTTTTTTTTTTTTTTTTTTTTTTTGAGACAGACCCTCAAGCTGTTGCCCTGGATAGAGTGCTGTGGCATCACAGTTCACAGCAACCTCCAACTCCTGGGCTTAAGCAATTCTCTGGCCTCGGCCTTCCAAGTAGTTGGGACTACAGGCGCCTGCCACAACACCTGGCTATTTTTTGGTTGTAGTTGTCATTGTTATTTGGCAGGCCCAGGCTGGATTAAAACCCGCCAGCTCTGGTGTATGTGGCTGGCGACTTACCCACTTGAGCTACAGGCGCCAAGCTGGATTTGCCACTTCAATGTGTACAGTTCTTTGGGGTTTAGTATACTCACAGAGTTTTACGACTATCACTGTTACCTAATTTCATAACATTTCCATCTCCCACCACTAGAAAAACACCCCCATCCCCATTAAACAGCCACTCCTGGTTATCTGTCCTTCCTAACCTCTGGCAGCAACAGTCTACTTTCTGTCTCTATGAATTTGCCTATTCTGGGCATTTCACATAGATGAAATCATGGCCTTCTATGTCAGAATTCTTTGACTTTAGCATGATGTTTTAAACTTCATTCATGTTATAGCATTATGTCAGTACTGCATTCTTTTCTATGATTCAATACCATTCCATTGTATGAACTTACCAAACTTTATTCATTGATCAATTTATTAATACTTATATTATTTATGGGTTTTGGCTATTATGAATAATGCTGCTATAATCATTCATATACATGTTTTTATGAAGGTGTATGTGTTTTCAGTTCTCTTGGATATATACCTGGGAGTGGGATCATTGGCTTATATGATAATTCTGTGTTTGACTTTTAAGGAATTCTTTCCTTCCTTCCTTCCTTCTTTCTTTCTTAGGATCTGTTTCCCAAAGTGATAATTTTGCATATTCCCACCAGCAATGTATGGGGGTTCCAATAACCTCATATTCTTACCAACAATGGTATTGTCTGTCTTTAGATTATAGTCATCCTAGTAGGGAAGAATTGGTTTCTCATTGTGGTTTTTTTTTTTTTTTTTTTTTTTTTGAGACAGTCTCACTATGTTGCCCTTGGTAGAGTGCTGTGGCATCACAGCTCACAGCAACCTCCAACTCTTTGCCTCAGCCTCCCAAGTAGCTGAGACTACAGGTGCCTGCCACAATGCCTGGCTATTTTTTTGGTTGCAGTTGTCACTGTTGTTTAGCTGACCCGAGCTGGGTTTGAACTGCCAGCTTTGGTGTATGTGGCTGGCGCCATTACCACTGTGCTACAGGCGCTGAGCCTACTTTGTAATTTCTTAATGACTAATGATATTGAGCATCTTTTCATGTACTTATTGATCACTTATCTTCTTTGGAGAAATGTCAACTCAGATCTCTTGCCCATTTTTTAATTCTGTTATTTGTCATTTTATTGTTGAGTTATAAGAGTTCTTTATATATTCTAGACATATTAGTCCTGATCAGATATGGTAAGCAAATATTTTTTTCCATTCTGTGGGTTGTTTTTTACTTTTTTTTTTTTTTTTGAGATAGAGTCTCACTTTGTTGCCTTCAGTGGAGTACCATGGCATCATAGCTCAAGGCAAACCCTTGGACTCAAGCAATCCTCTTGCCTCAGTCTCCCAAGTAGCTAGGACTACAGGAACCCACCACAATGGCTAGTTTTTCTTTTTAGAGTAGAGAATGGGGTCTCACTCTTGCTCAGGCTGTTCTGGAACTCCTGAGCTCAGGCAGTCCACCTGCCTCAGCCTCTCAGAGTGCTGGGTTTACAGGCATGATCCACTGTACCTGGTCTTTTTACCTTCTTGATGGTGTCCTTTAAAACACAGAAGTTTGTCATTTAATCAAACCATTTTTACCTGATTATCTTTTGGTGTCATATGTAGAAGAAACCATTGTCTATTCCAAGGTCTTTTACATCTCTATTTTCTTCTAAGAGTTTTATAATTATAGCTATAGGAATTTTTAGGTCTTTGATACATTTTAATTTTTATGTGTCATATGAAATTTTCTTAATGCCTCTTGCACTTGACTATTGTAGACCTTTTCTTATAGTTTCAAGCTACCCAGAATTCCTTTCCTTCCTTTTTTTTTTTTTTTTTTGTCACCCTCAATAGAGAGCGATGGCATCACAGCTCACAGCAACCTCAAACTTTTGGGCTTAGCTGAGTCTCTTGCCTCAGTCTCCTGAGTACCTGGGACTACAGGTGCCCGCCACAACGCCCAGCTATTTTTTTGTTGTAGTTTGACCAGGGCTAGGTTTGAACCTGCCACCCTTGGTATATGGGTCCAGTGCACTACTCACTGCTCACTGAGCCACAGGCACTACCCTTTTCCTTCTCTGTTTATTGAAATTCTGTCTTTTCTAAGATCTAACTTAATTTTGTATTCAAGAGCCTTTCTAGATGCTAGAATGAAGTAATCATTCATTTTCATCTGTGCCTGTGCTTGTGCCTTGTATCACATAATCACGTCATATAGCTTTGTACTGTAGTCTTTACTGTATATGTGTGTTATGCATATCTCGTCTGCTCTCCGAGAGGAGGGGCTTTGGCTCAGATATCTTTGTATTCTCCAACATCCAGCAGTGTTCCTGCTCATAGAAGGAGCTCAGTAGGTATTCGATTTTAAAAAATGAATTTAGGAGATAAGAATAACAGCCTTCATTTATTAGATGATGAGAATAATAACTCTCATTTATTGAGTGCCTTGAGTTATTGTATCTCATTTTCACAGCCACCCTGTGAGACACAGGTACTATTTCTCCATATTAGAAAGAGATGGTGTTGGTAAATACTGAGTACTGGAGCCAGGTTCTGAATCCAGGCCCTCCCCCACATTGCTGTGCTGCTGAGCTACACGTAGAAGACAGAGATGTCTCAGGGAACGTGTTCCTTTGTAAGGGTTTGAGTGAGCTCTATAAGTGACTTTGATTGTTTTGATGCTGTTCCAAAGACGTTGGCACCCCTTGGGGGTCGTGGGAGTTGTTTTCACAGATTCAGTATGTACATCTGCAGGAGAGCGACTCGCAGTTGTGGAGGTACAGTGTGAACGGCTGAGGATGCTCTACCGAGACTGTGCTCGGCCCCCACCGCCCCCACTGCAGGCTGACCGGAGACAGGTGAGCCCTTTGCAGTGCTTCACACCTCCTATCAGGTCACAGCACTGGTCCTTGAAGAATGCCAGCAGCAGGTTAATGACATTTCGGAAGACTGTTTGCAGAGCCGTTTGGAGATGCACTTTCCACAGTGACATGCTGTTATCTTTGAGTGTCGAAGTAAATTGAGCTGACATTCTGGATATCGACAAATTGCAACAGAGGACGTGAACATACTAATTTATAGATAATATCTATGTGTTGTCAATAACAAAGTGAAAGCTTTTAGATCACTGTCCATTTATAAAAGTACTATATAGCAAGAGAAAGAGTGAGAGTGTAAAAAAATAAAAGTGACATAATGTGAAAAATTGGTACATCTGTGAACATTCTCAGCAGCATTATTCATAATAGCCAAGAAATAGAAACAACCCAAATGTCCATCAGCTGAGGAAGGAACACAAAAAATACAATACAGCTATCCAATGGAATATTTTTTGGCCATAAAGACAAATGAACCAGTCGTGATGGTTCACACCTATAATCTCAAACACTTCCCAAGGCTAAAGTGGGAAGGTCACTTTGGGCCTGGAATTTGAGTCCATCTTGGGCAACAGTGAGACCTCAGCTCTTAAAAATATAAGAACAGGGCCAGGCACAGTGGCACATGCCTGTAATCCTAACAGGCGGTTAGATTGCTTGAGCTCACAAATTCAAGACCAGCCTGAACAACAGCAAGACACTGTAAGAAAAATAGCCAGGCATTGTGGTGGGCACCTATAATCCCAGCTATTCAGGAGGCTGAGGCAAGGGAATGGCTTGAGCCCAAGCATTTGAGGTTGCTGAGACCTGTGACATGATGGCACTCTACCCAGGGCAACAAAGTGAGACTCTGTCTCTGAAAACCAAACAAACAAACAAACTATATATATAAAAGAACAATTAGCCAAACATGGTGTCACACCTTTATTCTCAGCTGCTTAAGAGGCTGAGACAGGAGGACCATTTCAACCCAGTTCAAGACTACAGTGAGAATGATCAGGTCATCACATTCCAGCCTGGGTGACAAAGCAAGACCCATTTCTAAAAATAAATAAATAAAATAATAATATTAAAGAATGAAGTGCTGATACATGCTACAATATGGATGAACCTGAAAGTATGCTGTGTGAAAGAAGCTAGGTACAAAGACCACATATCGTATGATTCCATTTATGTGAAATATTTAGTGGCAAATCTATAGGCACAGAAAATAGATGAGTGATTGCCAGGGGCTGGGGGTACAGGATTGTTGAGGGCAGAAAGGGATAGGGATTAACTACTAATGGATACAGGGTTTCTTTTAGTGGGGACAAAAGTGTTCCACAATTAGATCGTGGTGATGGTTGAAATACTCTGTTAATATACTAAAAACCATGGGCGTATACACTTTAAATGGGCAAGTTATATGCTATGCAGTTGATAGCGGATAATAAAAATAGCATCATGAGCATGAGAAAGAGAAATATAGAGGAAGCGTCAGAATTAACTGTGGACATAGGGAAGGAAACTATCTTTTTTAAAAAAATAAAGTTCCCTTTGGAAAAAAGGATAATGATTTTTAAAATAACATATATGCCTATATTATATTACATCAAATAAGAATTACTTTTCTTTCTTGAGAGGTCAAAGGAATTGATGTTGGTAGTTCTATTGATGAGGGTTTTTCCCCCCAATGCAGCCCAAAGAGATCACTTGGAGCCCCTCACGAGTGTTTCCCCCTGTTCGAGCCTGCATGTTCTCATCTCACCTTACCTCGGTCACCTTCCTGGCTGACCCCAGCGCTGGGGGAGGTCTGCCCCGGGGCACTTTTATCTATGCCACGTCACCACTGCCTGTTCAGGTGAGACGTCACATGACACACTCTCTTTTGCCTCTTTCCTTCAAAGAAGCAGCGTGTTCTCAGTTCCAGGCTAAGCCCTCTGATTGTTGCCCTTTTCTGGGTGTCTCTTTAGGCCCCATCTTTTTACTGGGAAATTGAAATTGTTTCCTATGGAGATACTGATGACGACACTGGACCAATAGTTTCCTTTGGCTTCGCTACAGAAGCAGAGAAACGAGATGGGGCTTGGACTAATCCAGTGGGCACTTGTCTTTTCCATAAGTAAGTGGCTACTATTGCTTTTATTGAAAAAGAAAATAAATAGGGTGGTACCTGTGGCTCATTGAGTAGGGCGCCGGCCCCATATACTGAGGGTGGCGGGTTTGAACCCAGCCTGGCCAAACTGCAACCAAAAAGTAGCCAGGCTCTGTGGCGGGCGCCTGTAGTCCCAGCTACTAGGGAAGCTAAGGCTGGAGAATCCCCTAAGCCCAAGAGCTTGAGGTTGCTGTGAGCTGTGACACCACGACACTCTACAGAAGGCAAATTGAGACTCTGTCTCTAAAAAAAAAGAAAGAAAGAAAGAAAAGAAAAGAAGTAGATCAGTATTCCAGAGAAAATGTAGATAGTAACTTCCCACAAAGTGTTTATAGGTATTCAGGAAGCGCAATAGAATTATTTTATCGAATAAGTTTGGGAAGAGGAGAGTGTTGTTTCTTTCTTAGAGATTCACAATACACATTAGCAAGATTCCTTCCTTGGTTGTCGTGTAATTTAAAAACCTGTTTATCTTTATTTCCCAAATTCCATATTCTTTTATTCTATGAAAGAATACTATTTGGAAAATACTGGTGTGGATTTTTTAATACTAAAATAATATTACAGCAATCTAAAAATGTGGAAAATGCCAGTCGGGAATATATTCATGTTTCAGAAGACAGAATAGCTACGATTTCTGATTACTCTTAAGCTACTGAACCCCCTCCTCCATCACTCCCCATGTGCCTCTGTGTTGGCCAGTAGTCTTGTCTCTGACCTGCCTTCTTTATACTTCTCACAGCAATGGCCGAGCCGTGCACTACAATGGTTCCAGTTTGTTACAGTGGAAGAGCGTTCGCTTAGATGTGACACTCTCTCCTGGTAAGTGGAGTGGGACCTTTTTTACCCTGCGTCTTTATGTTGGGCCCAAATGGGTTAAAGTTAAATAAATTTAGCAACTGGAAATGGGCATTTTGTCTTTGGGGGAAAACCAAATGCTTGTCATTGCTGCCCTGCAGTTTACACAAAACCGTTCGCTTTCTAGGCTGTCACCATTAGAGCCTCCATTAGTAACTCAGGAGTCACGTTTACTTTCGTTCTTCCATCATTAGAAAATGCTGAGAGTTTGCTTCTCTCTGAAGTTTGGTCTTTTCATCAGCTATTTGTTGATGAGCAGATAAACAGCTTCAACAAAAAGAGAGCTCTACCACTAACTAGGAGGATGGCTTATTGGTAGATCCAAGCTGCAGACTTTGTTCTCAGTAACTGAAACATCTCATCTGGCTTCCACAAATATTCTGCCTGTTTCAGTCACAAAAACTATCCTCTCTTCTTTTTAGACTTCGTATAAATAACTTGATCTGTACAGTAGCTGAATTGGGATTGGTCCTACCTGCTCTAGCAGTAGCAAAATGCTAAAATTGTCTTACTGACATAGGAGGCAGCCAAATACAATACTCATTTTCAGATGATATATCTTAGCTTCATCTCTGATAAAACTTAATGTGATAGGCTCGGCGCCTATAGCTCAACCGGCTAAGGCGCCAGCCACG
>NW_003852433.1:15482337-15489967 GCF_000181295.1 Otolemur garnettii
AGATGATCTGGAATATTGAGATGGGGAACACGAAGTCACTCCACCTGCTAGGTAATCTCTTACAGGCTGCCTGAGAGGTACTTTTACCATCACTTTTCCTGCAGGGAGCTGCTGATTGCACTTTTCCTGAGAGCATAGTGGTTTTCACTCATGGTCAAGTATGACTTGGGAATTGTGTCAGGTCAAAGTTGTTTCTCTCTTTGTGGAGCAGAACGCTGACAGTGTAGGGAGGGAAAGAGAAGCATTGTCAGGGTTTTCATTTGCTTGTTGCTGTTGTCTGTTGTTTTATTTTATCAATTTTGGTTTTTGAGCAAATTTTGGACTAAACCTCAGGTGCGTAGGCTACCTTTTTCTTAGAGAAATGTATCCTATAGGAGTAGGGATTGGAACCCAATTTTTGCAACAGAATCCTAACCTCTGTACCAACACGTGAGTGTCCATTCATCAGCAGATACTTGCTGAGCATCTCCCACCTGCTTGGCCCTCTTGTAGGCCCTGAGGATGCAGTGGTGAACAGTGAAGTCCCCAGCCACGGGGACACTCCTATTCCAGTGCTATCTAAGTTGTGGGAGACTCTATGAGCAAAAGAGAATCATGTACTTATTGGAAAGTTTACCACAGATGAATTATAAGGCCACATGTGCTAGCAGCTTGCCTGAGGCAGCCAGTGTAAGAGAGCTAATGTGATGGACAGGCTCCTGTTGGTTCTGTAAGTCCTGTCCTTATATCAAGTTGTCCCATCAGAAAGCAACTTGGCTCATGTTATGTTAGCTACTTGCAAAACACTTTAAATACTTGCAAGTAAGAGGATATCATGAGATACAATGGTCTTCCTTTAGCTCACATTGTGTGTGGAGTTTTCAATTGTGTGTGTGTGTATATACATATATATATATATATATATATATATTTTTTTTTTACTTTGTCATCCCCAGTAGAGTGCTGTAGCATCACAGCTCACAGCAACCTCAGATTCCTGGGCTTAGGTGATTCTCTTGCCTCCACCTCTGGCCCTCAAATGTTTTTATTTGTTTGTTTGTTTTTAAATTTATTGTTGGGGATTCATTGAGAGTACAAGAAACCAGGCTTCATTGATTGCATTTATTAGGTTAAGTCCTTCCTACAATCGTGTCTTGCCCCCAAAAGTTGTGGCACACACCAAGACCCCAGCCCCCTCCCTCCGTCACTCTCTCTGCTAATCCCTTCCCCCTCCTCCTTCCTTCTTCCTCTCTCTGCTCAGCTCCTCCCCTTGTCATTAATTGTCCTCATATCAAAATTGAGTACATAGGATTCATGCTTCTCCATTCTTGTGATGCTTTACTAAGAATAATGTGTTCCACTTCCATCCAGGTTAATACAAAGGCTGTAAAGTCTCCATTTTTTAATGGCTAAATAGTATTCCATGGTATACATATACCACAGCTTGTAATCCATTCCTGGGTTGGTGGGCATTTAGGCTGTTTCCACATTTTGGCGATTGTAAATTGAGCTGCAATAAACAGTCTAGTGCAAGTGTCCTTATGATAAAAGAATTTTTTTCCTTCTGGGTAGATGCCCAGTAATGAGATTGCAGGATCAATGAGAGGTCTAGCTTGAGTTCTTTGAGGGTTCTCCATACTTCCTTCCAAAAAGGTTGTATTAGGTTGCAGTCCTACTAACAGTGTAAAAGTGTTCCCTTCTCTCCACATCCCTGCCAGCATCTCCAGTTTTGAGATTTTATGATGTGGGCCATTCTTGCTGGGGTTAGATGGGATCTCAGGGTGGTTTTGATTTGTATTTCTCTAATAATTAGGAATGATGAGCATTTTTTCGTATGTTTCTTCACCATTCGTCTGTCTTTAGAGAAGGTTCTATTCATGTCTCTTGCCCATTGATATATGGGATTGTTGGCTTTTTTCATGTGGATTAATTTGAGTTCTCTATAGATCCTAGTTATCAAGCTTTTGTCCAATTCGAAATATGCAAATATCCTTTTCCATTGTGTAGGTTGTCTATTTGCTTTGGTTGTTGTCTCCTTAGCTGTACAGAAGCTTTTCAGTTTAATTAAGTCCCATTTGTTTATTTTTGTTGTTGTTGCAATTGCCACAGCAGGCTTCTTCATGAAGTCTTTTTCCAGGCCAATTATCTTCCAGTGTTTTTCCCATACTTTCTTTGAGGATTTTTATTGTTTCGTGCCTTGAATTTAAGTCCTTTATCCATCTTGAATCAATTTTTGTGAATGGAGAAAGATGTGGGTCCAGTTTCAGTCTTTTACATGTGGATATCCAGTTCTCCCAGCACCATTTATGGAATAGGGAGTCTTTCCAATTGGAAGTCTTTCCCTCAAGGTATGCTCTTATTTGGTTTATCGAAGATTAGGTGGTTGTAAGATGTTAGTTTCATTTTCTTGTTTTCTATTTGATTCCAAATGTCTGTGTCTCTATTTTTGTGCCAGTAGCATGCTGTCTTGACCACTATGTCTTGTAATACAGCCTAAAATCTGGTATGGTGATGTCCCCAGCTTTGTTTTTATTACTAAGAATTGCCTTACCTATATGGGGTTTTTTTTAGTTGCATACAAAATGCAGAATCATTTTTTCTAAATCCTGAAAGTACAATGTTGGTATTTTAATAGAGATGGCATTGAATAGGTAGATTGCTTTGGGAAGTATAGACATTTTAACAATGTTGATTCTTCCCAGCCATGAGCTGTTCTTCCATTTGTTAATTCCTCTGCTATTTCCTTTCTTAGGGTTTCATAATTTTCTTTATAGAAGTCCTTTACCTCCTTTGTTAGTTATATTCCTAGGTTTTTCATTTTCTTTGAAGCTATGGTGAAGGGAGTTATGTCCTTAATTACCTTCTCATCTTGGCTGTTATTGGCATATACAAAGGCAACTGACTTGTGGACATTGATTTTATATCCTGAGACATTACTGAATTTTTTGATGACTTCCAGGAGTCTCGTGGTTGAGTCTTTGGGTCAATTATATATTTTTAAGATCATTTCTGAATCTTCCACAAATTTACGGAGATGATCTCCTTTTACCTTTATGCTATAAGGAATCCTCTATGTGTCCAAAGAGAAAAACTTGTATTCCTCTATTTAAAAAGTTGTGCCCAGTGTTTTCTATTTTCGTCTTAGCTGCCAGGATAATAAAGGTTAAGTTTAATTTGTAATTGTGATAACTACTTAACTTGGACACTAGGCATTTTCCTCCTAAATAATTATTGACATCTTTTTTAAATAGTTTGTTTCTATTATATTACTTTATATCTATTTAAATCTGACAACTTCATATCCTTCTCAGAGGTAACTAAGGACATAAATAGATAGTGTTATGTAGGCTGTCACACTGGCTGCAAATTAGAAATTTACGTAATCATCAATAAAAGGGGAAAAATGTGTTGTTTCCTTCCTATTCTCTGCTGTAGGTGACGTGGCAGGAATTGGCTGGGAGAGAACCGAGGGGACCCCACCTCCTCCGGGGCAGCCAGCCAAGGGCCGGGTATACTTCACTTACTGTGGGCAGCGCCTCTCACCGTATCTTGAAGACGTCTCTGGTGGCATGTGGCCAGTGGTTCACATTCAGAAAAAGGCAGGTTACCTTGTTGGGAAAGGAAAACCAATTCCCCTCAGTCATTTGTTCTTGTCAGGAGTGGAAAAATGAAAGATGCCCGCGTTGTACTCAGTATGTGACCCGCAATGGCATAAGGAAGGGCAAAGCCAGCGTGGGCGAGCACAGGCCTGCCTTTGCATTGACCCAACAGTCTTGCATTGGAGGATGCTTCAACAGGAATTCAGTGCTGAGTTGCTCTGGTATTTTTAAGCCATCATTCCCAAGCAACAATGCAAGGAACACTAGTGTTCTTTGAAATGTCATTAAAATGATTCGATAGTCAAGTTGAAGTTTTAAAAATGATCCTTTTGGGTCACTTAGTATGTCAGAAGCTTGGAGGGAGCTTTCAGTAAAGATTCAGAAGTTCAACTTTATTATCTCAGCACCCCACATGTGTTTAAGCATGGAAGTCTTTGGTTTTTTGAGGAGCACCTGTTAACTTTCAGCGTTTTGTGGAACATTATTACCTACTACATGCTGGTGGCTCCCAAATTCCTGTCTCCATCCCAGACTTTTCCCTAAACTCCGCACCCGGTAGCCTAGGCAATGTCTGACAGTATCTTATTGGCATGTCCCAGCTAACAAGTCCAAGCCTGAACCTAACTCAGTGCCATACCCAAAGCTACTGCTTCCCAAGCCTTCCTCCTTTCTAGAAATGGAAACCCCATGCTTTCCCATGCTACAGCCAAAATCCCTAAAGTCCTCCTTTACTCCTCCTGTTTCACATCTAATCTGTCAGCAAGTCTTGTTGCCTCTTGATGCCAAGCATGTCATGCACACACCTGTTAATGAAGGAATGGGACAGTGGTCAGATTTTGGATACATTTTCAAGATGCCAAGCATGTCATGCACACACCTGTAGTTCCAGCTACTCAGGAGGCTGAAGCAGGAGGATCACTTGTGCCCAGGAGTTCAAGGCTATAGAGTGCTATGACTGTGCCTGTATATAGCCACTATACTTCAGCCTGGGCAACATGGCAAGACCCTATCTTAAAAAAAAAAAAAAAACTACAAAATTCTATAGGATCTGCCCCATGTCTCTGATACCATCTTTTATCCCTATGTTAAGTGAATTAAAGATGCCAATCACTTAAGTCAGTATGTCTCAGCCCATTCTATTCATTCATTCAACAAATACTAACAGAATACTTATTATATTATTGTATGTTAAGCACTGTGCTAAGCTCAGAGAACAACATAGATATGGTCTCTGTCCTCATGGGGTTATAATCAGTTGGAGGAATTAGACGTCAGTCAAATAATCATACAAATATACGTGTGTGTATATAATCACAAGCTAGTAAATGCTATGAATGAGAATCACAGACTTTATGGAAGCAAGTAGCAAGCAAATCTGATGATGTCCCTGTCACTCTGAAGAAGTGATGCTCGAGCCAGGTCTGGAATATTAACTGGTCTTAATGAGGCAAAGTTGGAAGGAAGAATGTTCCAGGGCCGGGTGTGGTGGTTCATGCCTGTAATCCTAGCACTTTGGGAAGCCAAGGCAGGTGGATTGCCCCAGCTCATGAGTTCAAGAACAGCCTGAGCCAGATCGGGACCCTGTCTCTAAAAATAGCCAGGCATTGTGGTGGGCACCTGTAGTCCCAGCTACTTGGAAGGCTAAGGCAAGAGAATCACTTAAATCTAAGAGTTGGAGGTTGCTGTGAGCTGCAATGCCACGGCACTCTACTGAGGGCAACAAAGTGAGACTCTATCTCAAAAAAAAAAAAAGGAAGGAAAAAAAAATGTTCCCAGTGGAAAGAACAGCATTCCTTCCATGTCAAGTAGGAAGGAATAGTGTCAGAAAGAAGAGGAGTCCCTGTGTGTGAGTAGCATAGAGCATGAGAATGTGAGGTAAGGGGAAGGAAGGCCAGTAGGTGCCAGTATGCATGGCCATGCCTGCCGTGTGCCTGGCATGCTAGCCCATACCTCAGGCTTTTCTTCTGATTTGATGTTTAGTGAAGTGTACCTTAGAGGTTAAAATAAATAAAAATAAACCTAATTCTTTCCAAATCCTTTATTTGATCTCCTTTCCAGAACACCAAAACTCGAGCTAACTTTGGCTCCCGCCCATTCGCCTATGCCGAAGGGCAAGCCCACCGCAACGCTGCCGACCTGTGTACTGACTTGGCAGAAGAGATTAGTGCTAACTTTGAGGCCCTGCCATTTGCCATGGCATCTGACAGCGACAACGATGCTGGCACCAGTATTGCATCAGATCCAGGCACCCATGGGCCACCATGCCGGATTGCCGCTGTGGCTACCGCTCAGCAACGTAAGCCACTTCCTCTTAGGATCCCGCCACTTCCTGAGACCATGAATGCTTTGAATTCCATCTTTCCATTGAATTTGGGCATCCTTGTTACAATTACAGTTTGTAAATTCAAGTGCTCATCACTAATGGGGTCCAAGGCTAGGTGAAAATGGAGAGAAAGAGAAAAAAACATGGTGGACTGGAAATTGTATTTCAATTTACAGGAAGCCTGCCACTCCTCAGCACCAGTTAAAAATCCCATAATTTGGCTTGGCACCTGTGGCTCAAGTGGCTAAGGCACCAGCCACATACACCTAAGGTAGTGGGTTCGAATCCAGGCCCAGGCCCGCCAAACAACAATGACGGCTGCAACCAAAAAATAGCTGGGCATTGTGGTGGGCGCCTGTGGTCCCGGCTACTTGGGAGGCTGAGGCAAGAGACTCGCTTGAGCCCAGGAGTTGGAGGTTGCTGTGAGCTGTGATTAAAAAAAATCCCATAATTTTATATGAAGCCTCCTCATTTTATACTGTTACTCATTTGCAAAAATTGTTTTAAAACTGAGTCAAACAGGCTCAGTGCTTGTAGCACAGTGGTTACAGCGCCAGCCACATAAACCAAGGGTGGCGGGTTCAAACTCAGCCCACACCAGCTAAATAACTACAACAAAAAAATAGCCAGGCATTGTGGCAGATGCCTGTAGTCCCAGCTACTTAGGAAGCTGAGGCAAGAGAATCTCTTAAGCCCAAAAGTTGGAGGTTGCTGTGAGCTGTGATACCACTGTACTCTACAGAGGGTGACATAGTGAGACTATGTCTCAAAAAAAAAAACTGAGTCAAACAATAATGAAATGCTAATGTAAAATCCAGGTGATGAGTATATAGGTATACACTAAAAACTTTTCTGATTATTTGAAATAATTTATAATAAAATTGACTATAAGTGAGCTAGCCAAACTAAAATGTCTGCAGGCTATATTTGGCCCATGGGATTCTGGTTTGCAAACTATTTTAAGACTCTGTTTGGGCCTGGTGTGGAGGCTCAAGCCTATAATCCTAGCATTCTGGGAGGCCGAGGCAGGTTGAGCTCAGGAGTTGGAGACCAACCTGAGCAAGAGCAAGACCCCATTCTCTACTAAAATAGAAAAAACTACTTGGGCATCATGGTAGGCGTCTGTAGTTCCAGCTACTCGGGAGGCTGAGGATCACTTAAGCCCAGGAGTTTGAGGTTGCTGTGAGCTATGATGTCACAGCACTCTAGCAAGTGCATCAGAGTGAGACTTTGTCTCAAGAAAAAAAAGTCTATTTAGTTCTTTCTCATGGTAAAGAACTCCAGATTCTTCTCTGAGTCAAATGAATTATACTCATTAAAAACTATTGTAGGGGCCAGACACTGTAGCTCACCCCTATAATGCTAGCACTCTGGGAGGCTGAGGCAGGTGGATTGCCTAAGCTTAGGAGTTCAAGACTAGCCTGAGTAAGTGTGAGACCCTATCTCTAAAAAAAATGACCAAGCATTGTGGTGGGCACCTGTAGTTCCAGCTACTCAGAAGGCTGAGGCAAGAGAATCGCTTGAGCACAAGAGTTTGAAGTTGCTGTGAGCTAAGATGCAATGGCACTCCACCCACAGCAACAGAGTGAGACTCTGCCTTTAAAAAAAAAAAAATTGGGCTCGGCGCCTATAGCTCAATCGGCTAAGGCGCCAGCCACGTACACCTAAGGTGGCGGGTTCGAATCCCCAGCCCGGACCCGCCAAACAACAATGATGGCTGCAACCAAAA
>NW_003852433.1:15490037-15496535 GCF_000181295.1 Otolemur garnettii
CCCAGGAGTTGGAGGTTGCTGTGAGCTGTGATGCCACGGCACTCTACCCAGGGGGACAGCTTGAGGCTCTGTCTCAAAAAAAAAAAAAAAATTGTAGGATTCAGGATAATTATAGATGATTAGTTATTTCTTGACCCTGCTTTAAAATTCCTCAATGTACTAGGAGTCTTCCTATCATGGAAAGTAAGAAAGTCCAGTTTGTCTAAGGGTGAGACGTTAATGATTTTTCTGACTCGCTCTTGTTTAGAAATCACTGTCCTTGTGTTTTGTCATTACAGAATATGATAGTGACACCTCCTGTCATTACAAAGTCGAGCTCAGCTATGAGAATTTCATCACCTCTGGCCCAGACCCTCACCCGCCTCCCATTGCAGACGATGAAAGTGATGATGATGACGATGATGACATCCCGCAGGTAAGAGACCTGCAGGTGTAGGTTAGGATTCGGCTGCATTCACTTAGCTCCCTGGTGACTGGGACAAGCCTCAAGGACTGACTGCGATGTCAGGGTACAAGGCTGGCGTTATTACACTTTCAGTTACGTCATTGTGTTTGAACAATGACTCTGGAGTGTTCATTTTTTCTAAACCCTTATCAATAGTGATATGCATTGGGCCCTTTTGCCCAGTGGAGGTCTAGGTGTTGGAGAAATGAGGTGGTTGATAGTAACTGGGCATTAAGTTCAGAATCCTGTGAAAGTGCTCCTATGGCTTCTTTAGAAGGAAAAGAAGAGCTTGCCCCATTCTAGCTGTTTCCTCCTCTGGTGTCTGAAGGTGTGTCTAGTACAGGAGTCCATATCTCTGTTTCTATTCCTGGCATTTGCGTGGGTGAAGTCCTCAGGACGAGGTATGTAAGTTAGGGAAGGAGTGATGCCCACATGAGGCATTCCTTCTCTGTTCATGAAGGTTCCTTCTCCTTCTAGGAGGACCACTACGCCCTGCTGGTGAAAGCATGGGAGACCAAGGTTTTTCCTACCATCCGAAGACGCTTCCGCAATGAAGCAGAGCGGAAATCGGGCCTGGACCAGATAAAGGGTGCTTTACAACTAGGTCTGGTGCTTTTTGTTCTCCTAAGGAGCTTCATGACTTAAAGAGATGAGTCAGATGAAAATTAAGACATAAATCACAGGAAAGAGGGACTCATCTTATGTTGCACCAGACTTACCAGTGTCTTCTACCTGTCCGTTTTTGAGCTCTGGGAGTTTTTGCTTTCATTGCTGGGTTTTTATTTGCTTGTTAATTTAACTTAATGTTCTGGGTTGATGGGCTGCTATCCTAAAGCTGGAGTGGTTATAGTGGGAAACTTCTGGTGGTCAACAGCCATATCTAAAGTCACAGACGCACTATTCACCAGCTCTGCAGGCTTGAGAAAGTGACATAATGTCTCTGCGTTTTCCTAATCTTTAAATACCTTTTCTTTATTATTATTATTATTTATAGAGACAGATGGTCTTGCTCTTGCTCAGGCTGGTCTTGAACTCTTGAGCTCAAGTAATCCTCCTGCCTCGGCCTTCCAGAGTAATAAAATTATAGGCATGAGCCACTGCACCCAGCCCGTTTTCTACATCTTTAATATGAAACCTGTACTCAGGAAGGTTTGATTTGGCATCCCCCACTATTCCTTGATTATTAAACAGTATTTTTTTTCTCATTCCCACGGTTTCTTTTGAAAACACTGCAAAAATTACTGTTCCATAATCTTTTAATATTAGGTCATAGTTTTTTGTTAATTCTCTTTAATGCTTCCTTCCAAATACATCTTTCTCTAATTGCAACCCCCTTTTTGGTGTGCTCAGAAAATAGCTATGCCTTTTCATTATAACAAGACCAGTAAAAGGGTAAAAGAGAGGTAGATTTGTGGGATGGAGCCAGGCCCTGTGTAAAAGGAGGTCCTGTCAACATCTGCTCTTCCACCCACGAGGTGCTGGACAGCAAAAAGTGGAGACGTTGTACCTGCCTCACTGTCCTCTCCACAGTGCTTTATTTCCTGGTCTTTGGACATTTATTTTCTTGGATATGAATTAATAGTGCCCGTTATCGAACATAGTGGTCCGTTCTCCCTCTGGGAAGGAAGAATGGAGCAAATCCCTGTAGGGGATAGAAAAAGCCAATGTAGCTCTCTGCTACTCTCAAGTAAGCAACATGTGTTTATTACAATAAAAATCAAACACTTTGGCTGGGCTCAGTGGTTCATGCCTGAATCTGAGAGGCTGAGGATGGGTCAATTGCTTGAATTCATGAGTTTGAAGCCAGCCTGAGCAAAAATCAAGACCCTGTCTCTATTAAAAATTGAAAAAACTGAAGCAAGAGGATCACTTGAGCCCAAGAGTTGGAGGTTACTGTGAGCTATGATGACACCATGGTACTCTACACAGGGCGACAGCTTGAAACTCTGTCTCAGAAAAAAAAATCAAACACAGAGTCAGTGCCTGTAGCACAGTGGTTACGGTGTCAGCCATGTATACCAAGGATGGCAGGTTCGAACCCAGCCCAGGTCAGCTAAACAACAATGACAAACTGCAACAAAAAATAGCCAGGCGTTGTGGTGAGCACCTGTAGTCCCTGCTGCTTGGGAGGCTGAGGCAAGAGAATCACTTAAGCCCAGGAGTTTGCCTTTGCTGTGAGCTGTGATGCCACAGCACTCTACCAAGGGCAACAATGTGAGACTCTGTCTCAAAAAAAAAAAAAAAAATCAAACACATTACAAAAAATATATGAAGTAAGAAATAAACATTACCCTCCCTTTCTTTTTCATCTCCATTGGACTTTAGTTAATCTAACTAAAATGAAATGATTGCAGAATGATGTACCGTCATTTATAGCCATTCCACTATCGATGAGGACTTTGGTTATTTCCATTTGTTTGTTTTTCATTATAACAAGACCAGTAAAAGGGTAAAAGAGAGGTAGATTTGTGGGATGGAGCCAGGCCTTGTGTAAAAGGAGGTCCTGTCAACATCTGCTCGTCCACTATCTACCAATAGTGCTGCAGCAGTTTTTTTCTACCCATGCATACTAGTGCTTGTGTTTCTGTGGGAGAGATGTGAGACATTTCTAGAAGTAGTGCACTGAGTATTTTCAACTTGGTAGACACGTATAATTACCTTCCCCCAAAGGCTATGTACTCCCTTAAACAATTTAAATTTGAAAGAGTCTCTTATTTTTTTATTCTAGATATGAGTCAGTGTCATGTTTGACCTAAAGATTATGTGCTCTTTGGAGAGTTACCCAGGCTGTTGTATTTTTTAGGCATGGTGGATATCGCCCGACAGACGGTTGAATTTCTTTATGAAGAGAATGGTGGCATCCCAAGAGACCTTTATCTCCCCACCATCGAAGACATTAAAGATGAAGCAAACAAGTTCACAATTGATAAAGTTCGAAAAGGTTTTGCTTTCCTCTTTACTTTACTTTTGAAATTTGCTATGAAATGAGAACTTGAATTTTCCAAAATCTGAGCTAAGCAGCTGGCGGCTTTCCTACGGTGACTCTAAGTGGCTTGGCCTCTTCCAGGCCCTCCCATGTGCAGCCCTGGAGCACCCTGTTGGGGCACAAGTAGACATGTGGCCTCTCTCGGCCTCTCCCACTTCCCACAAGTCCCAGGCATGAGCTGGGTAAGCCTGGGCATTTGGAAGTAGAGTCTGGGCTGCAAATCCCACTTGGGTCTCTCAGGCTTAGTCTTGGCTTCTGAGATAATAAACTACATATACATGCTGTACTGGGCATTTTAGAATTTTAATATAATATGTTCTTTTGATTTAAAAATCTATTGTATATTTGGAAGAAATGAGGAAAATACAGAAAAGCACAAAAAATAGAAATTAAAGCCACTCATTTTTAGAGTTACCAGAAGACTTTCATAAAAATACCAGAACATCATAGGCAGGGAAAGGAATATGTATTTACTTTTCTTTTGTTTTCTTCTTTTGAGATATAATTCACATACCCTGAAATATTCTTTTAAAATAGACAATTCAGTGGTTTTTAGTATATTCACAAAGTCGTGCAACCATCAAACTATCACTTCTCATTCTGGAACATTTTCATTCTCCACAAAGAAATCCTGTGACCTCATCAATCCCTATTTCTTTTTCCTCCCAGCCTCTGGGAGGAAAAATCACTAACCTACTTTCTGTCTCTGGATTTTCCTTTTCTGGACATTTCATATAAATGAACTCCTATATGAAAAGACCTGGTCTTCTATGCCTGGCTTCTTTCACTTAGCATAATTTTTTCAAGATTCATCCACATCTTCATTTTTTTCAATGACCAAATAAGTCCATTGTATAGACATATCACATTTTATTTATCCATTCATCTATTGACAGAAATTTGACTTGTTTCTACTTTTAGGTTTTTATGAATAATGCTACTATGAACATTTGTGTACACGTTTTTGTGTGGATATGTTTTCATATTTCTTGGTATATACTCTGTCTGTATATACACACACATACGTGTGAGTAGAATTGCTGGTTTTACGACAACTTCATGTTTAACTTTTTGAGGAACTACCAAACTGTTTTCCAAAGTGACCACACCCTTTTACATTCCCACCAGCAATGTATGAGGGTTCCAGTTTCTCAACATCCTTGCCAACACTTGTTATTATCTGTCTTTTTGATCTTAACTATTCTAGTGGGTATACAGTGGTATCTCATCATGGCTTTGATAGTGATGTTGAACATCTTTTCCTGAGTTCTTTTTATTTCTCTTTGTACAAATGTTCACTCAAATCTTTTGCCCATTTGTAATTGGCTTGTCTTTTTATTCTTGACTTGTTAAAGAATTTTTTTTTCTTGTTAAAGAATTTTTACAGCATTTTGTTGTATTACCTTCTAAAGTGGGCTGGGTTCCTTTTTGGTTATGATAAAACCAAGGGTATTGTTAAAGGCTTCAGAGCTACTTAGGCCCTAAAGTATAGCGTCCCAAGATAATAATGATTCTTTCTCTACCCTTTTCAGGTCTCACTGTAGTGACCCGCTCTCCAGACAGCAATAATGCAGCCAGCAGTACTGTTGGAACTGCTCTGCCAAAATTTGCCATCCGAGGGATGCTGAAAACCTTTGGGCTTCATGGAGTCGTCTTAGATGTTGATTCAGTGAGTGAACAGCCATTTAGATTATTAAGCCCTTTTCTATATACTGAGGCTTTCAGGTCCAAGGTCCAAGTAAAAAATAATTATACAGATGGGTTTCTTTTTTTTTTTTTTTTGAGACAGAGTCTCACTATATCGCCCCCGGTAGAGTGCTGTGGCATCACAGCTCACAGCAACCTCAAACTCTTGGGCTTAAGCGATTCTCTTGCCTCAGCCTTCCAAGTAGCTGGGACTACAGGTGCCTGCCACAACGCCCAACTATTTTTAGAGATGAGGTCTTGCTCTGGCTCTGGCTGGTCTCAGACTTATAAGCTCAGGCAGTCTACCCACCTTGGCCTCCTAGAGTGCTAGGATTATAGGTGTGAGTCACTGCACTCGAGATGGGTTTCTCTTTGAATTAGGGACCAAGAAACCAAGCAGTAGTGCTGTAGTGCCAAAGGACTAGCCTGAGATTGCCTCATATGGACTCAGATCAGGGCTGGTGATAGGTGATAAGTCTTAAGTCTCAGTGCTGTCAGCTCTTCCAGACCATACCACCTCTGTCATTGTTTTCCATCACTCATGTTAAAACTGTCCCTACATTGTATCTGCCCGAGTTACAAGGGAAAATTCTTTTACTGTCCTTGATAAGTGGATGATCTGTCCTTGTCATGATGGCTATGTAAACACAAATCACAGTAGTTCTATGATGTTGTCTCACTGGTTCTATCAGCCTCAGTTTCCCTGTCTGTAAAACGAGTGTATTAAGTGTATTAAACTAGATCAATAGTTTTCTTCTCCATTTTGCAAAGCTCTCTTATAGGGTTCAGTGAGGATTTGGAGGGGTGGGAGTGCAGAAGGAGCAGGCGGCAGAGAGAGAAAAGCAGAAGCTTTCTTTTGAAAATGGACTCCTTGGTGGCGCCTATGGCTTAGTGAGTAGGGTGCCAGCCCCATATACTGAGGGTGGCAGGTTCAAATCCAGCCCCAGCCAAACTGCAACAAAAAAATAGCCGGACATTGTGGCAGGCGCCTGGGAGTCCCAGCTACTTGGGAAGCAGAGGCAAGAGAATCGCCTAAGCCCAAGAGCTGGAGGTTGCTGTGAGCTGTGACACCATGGCACTCTACTGAGAGTGACAAAGTGAGACTCTGTCTTTTAAAAAATAAAAAAGAAAGAAAAATGGACTCAGTCTGAAAGCCATGAGTGTGTGATTCTAAGGTTGCATGCACATCCTTGCATTGAAGAAGTTTCCCATGCAAGAAAAACTATTGAAAATATAGATCAAGGTTCAGCACCTGTGGCTCAAGTGGCTAAGGCCCCAGCCACGCACACCTAAGGTGGCGGGTTCAAATCCAGCCTGGACCCACCAAACAACAATGACAGCTGCAACCATAGCAAATGTCTTCAGCTAAAAATTGAAGAGT
>NW_003852433.1:15497372-15499397 GCF_000181295.1 Otolemur garnettii
AAAAAAAAAAAAAAAAAAGAATTTATTTAATATCTCATGATTCCTAATGTTTACTATATTGATATTTTCCTCAGAAAAGTTTATAGCAAGTTTATACTTTAAAAACTTATGGCTCGGCTCAGTGCCTGTGGCTCAAGTGGCTAAGGCGCCAGCCACATACACCTAAGGTGGCAGGTTCGAATCTAGCCCAGGCCGCCAAACAACAATGACGGCTGCAACCAAAAAATAGCCGGGCGTTGTGGTGGGCACCTGTGGTCCCAGCTACTTGAGAGGCTAAGGCAGGAGACTCGCTTAAGCCCAGGAGTTGGAGGTTGCTGTGAGCTGTGATGCCACAGCACTCTATCCAGGGGAACAGCTTGAGGCTCCGTCTCAAAAAAAAAAAAAAAACTTGTAATGTGTACTTCAAAAATGTGAATTCTCTTTCAACTCATTTATTTTCTCCATGAAATAGCAATTAGATACCAATTATAAGCATAATATCTGAAAGCCTGAACTTAAAATACACATACACACACACACACATACACACACAATCTCTTATACTTGGAAAACAAAGACAATACTCAGGAGAACATTTCCTTTTTCTACTGTAGGTAAATGAATTGGTGCAGGTGGAAACATACCTCCGAAGTGAAGGTGTTCTGGTGCGATACTGGTATCCTATTGATATGTTGGAGAGGCCCCCAGCAGGCTACCGAAGGACCGCCACCAATGGGCTGGTCACACTGGACAATACCAACCTTCAAATTCACAGGTAAAATCGAGCCTTTCTTTCTAATGGGTCACAGAAATCCACTTACCCTAATAAAAGAAGGTTTTTCCTTCAAAGATAACAGTTAGAAGGAGAGAGGGCAGCTAATAAAGATAACAGCAAAATTGCAGGCATTGGGAAGAAAAGTTGGAGGATTTGGAATCACCTGGCTGGTGGGAAATGCATTGTGCTGTGAATTGGGGGGACAGAGGTAGCTACAGGTTTGAAGAGTGAAAAAAGTTAAGAGGGCCGTGCCTGTGGCTCAAGGAATAGGGCGCCAGCCTCATACACAGGGGGTGGCAGATTCAAACCCTGCCCCAGCCAAAAAAAAAAAGTTAAAGAGTAAAGCAGGCCAGGCACAGTGGTTCATGCCTGCAGTCCTAGCACTCTGGGTCGCCCAGGCAGGTGGATTGCTTAAGATCAGAAGTTTGAGACTAGCCTGAACAAAGCAAAACCCTGACTGTACTAACCATAGAAAAAGTAGACTGGTGCTGTGGCAGGCGCCTGTAGTCTCAGCTACTTGGGAAGTTGAGGCAAGAGGATATCTTGGGCCCAAGAGTTTGAGGTTGTTGTGAGATATGATGATGCCACGGCACTCCACCAAGGACGACAGAGGGAGATTCTGCCTCAAAAAAAAAAAAAGAAAGAAAGAAAAGCAAGTAAGAAGCTAAGAAGATGTCCAGGCATTGTGTGAGCAATCAGGTCATTCCTCTCTGAGGCTACGTAGGTATTGCTTGAGTTCTTGCTTTGCGCCTAGCACTGTGTAGGATTCTGGAAGAGAACAGAAGGCACTGTAGACATGTGCCTGCCCTTAGTAGGCTGAAATTTAAGTGTCCACCTTTACAAATTCTCTTGTGAGTTATTCCTTTCAGTTTTTTTTTCTTTTTTTTTTTATTGAATGGCAACTATGTACATTAATGCACTTCTGGGGTACAGTGTGGGGTTTTCACACACATTCCGAAACACTTCCATCAAACTGGTTAACATAGCCTTCGTGTCATTTTCTTAGTTATTATTTTAAAACGTTCACATTCTGCTCTGAGAAAGATTCACTTGTACCCTTGTAAGATAAACCTCAGAAGTGATCCCTCCAATCCCTGTCCCTCCACCCATTCCCCCCTCCCCTCTCCCTCCCCGCTTCCTGTATTCTTAGGCTGTTATTAGGTTATAGCTTACATATAAAAGGTATAAATTAGTTTCATAATAGGGGTGTGTACATTGGATACTTTTTCTTCCATTCTTGTGATACTTTGCTCAGAAGAACATTTTCCAGC